>NC_060164.1:4388485-4546260 GCF_021292245.1 Micropterus dolomieu | reverse complement strand
AGCCTCTTCTAAAGATGATCCACAAGAAAGCCTGCAAACAGTTTGCTGAACACAAGCAGACTAAGGACATGGATTACTGGAACCCTGTCCTGTGGTCTGATGAGACCAAAATAACCTTATTTGGTTCGAGCGTGTGTGGCGGCAGCCAGGTGAGTACAAAGACACGTGTGTCTTGCCTACAAGCATGGTGGTGGGAGTGTCCTGGTCTGGGGCTGCATGAGTGCTGCCGGCACTGGGGAGCTACAGTTCATTGAGGGAACCATGAATGTCAACATAGCAGAGCATGATCCCCTCCCTTCGGAGAATGGACCGCAGGGCAGTATTCCAACATGATAACGACCCCAAACACACCTCCAAGACAACCACTGTCTTGCTAAAGAAGCTGAGGGTGAAGGTGATGGACTGGCCAAGCATGTCTCCAGACCTAAACCCTATTGAGCATCTGTGGGGCGTCCTGAAACGGAAGGTAGAGCGAAAGGTCTCTGACATCCACCAGCTCCGTGATGTCATCATGTAGGAGTGGAAGAGGACTCCAGTGGCAACCTGTGAAGCTCTGGTGAACTCCATGTCCAAGAGGGTTAAGGCAGTGCTGCAAAATAATGGTGGCCACACAAAATATTGACACTCACTTAACATTACATTATTTTAGAGTTCACAACTTCTAACAGTGTGTTGCACTTTTAATGTTACAAAAGAAAAGCTTTAATGATGAGGAATAACTGATGTGTTTGGACATAAATAATATTCCCACTGAATCTAAGAAGTCATAAACTTCTCCACATCTGTTGATTGCTGTTTGTCCTTAAACCAGTTTACAGGTGCCTTACCGCCAACAACTGGACTGGTGTGGCGCAGTAGACCATGATGAATCGTGGGATACACAGAGCTCTGAATACTGCTCCGAAGCGATAATAGGATAAGTGTGCATAAGTGAATTAAGTGAACTGTGTGTTGGCATGTTTCAGACTGCGACACCCACGCCTTCTACCTGGTGGCACATGAACATGCACTTTAATGACAGCAAGAGTGTGTTGAGGCAGACTGCATCAGCATGTAGTCTGTTTTTTATTTCTGTTCTGCTGAATGTCTGTTTTACTGAAAGAAATGCAGATAGTCATCATTTAATTTTGTGAGTCAGATTTTATGGTAAGGGGGATACTGTTACTTAATCTATGGAGCCATGGCTTCATGAGCAGGTGATGTCTTCAGATTACTGTGCTGCTGTGAAAAAGACTTTTTTTTATTTTCACATACGATAGACAATTTGGGGTTTGGATTCATTAAGACTTTTTTGACATTTAAATAAAAGGCATGCAGTGAAATTTAATCTGGCAGGTAAAACTCTTTCATCGTTTGGCATGGGATCTGCTTTGGCCCAATATGCCAGTAAATACCAGTGAAAAGCAGCAACACCTTTAGGTTGTCAATGCTTAAGACAGAAAGAATAAAGGCTGAACAGCCCCGCAGTGCAACTTGGGTAGAGCGTTAACGTCTATATTTGTTAACGGTTTTGTGTTTGTGCGTGTGTTTGTGTGTGTGTGTGTGTCTGTTCATGCAGGGTGGGCGCCACTGTTTATTTGGATGTTACAGCTATGAAAGCCTGTATGCGTCTACGCCTGAGTTGGCATGTTTTCCTGTGACTGTGTATATTTGAGTATAAGCGCGGTCGAGTGTGTTGCGAGACGGGAGCTCATTAAAACAGGTTATAAAAGTCAGAAGCAGTAGCGCTGGTCAGACCAGCTGCATTGGAGCTAGCAGCCGAATACCTGGCAGACTGGCCGTTCTGGCACTAGCTGGGATTTAAACTGTGTACATTTTTCAGTTATACAATAGAGAGTGAGAAATGTAGTGGCCAGATGAATAATGATACTGGCTTGGCCTTACTTGTCCAACTCTGATTGGAGTTGAGAAGAGCCAATGGACTGTTGAAATATTGTTTGAAACATAAACTGTCCACCACAAACTCCCTGACAAGTGTAATGGGCTGCTGTGACACTGCTTGTTGGTGCATTAGAACCAACTGACTTGAAGCCAACATTGACAAAATATCACATTATAAAGTTATTACAGCGAAAGTTTTTGAAAATAAAAGCCCGTACATCCAGCAGACACACATCTGTGTTTCTGGTCACCTCATAGGTCCAACATGCACTCTCCTTTTGTTCGTCATTTAGACGCTAGCACTAGCTTTGTCTGCCCCTCATTTGGTGCTGGATGTATAGCTCGTTCATCTTTTATCGTGTGTGTGTTTGCTTAAAATAGCTGCCTGCTCCGGCTTGAAATAAGATTGTTTAGAGCGGAGTTTGCCGGCCCAAAGAGCTAAAAGATGCTTCATAGAGCTGTGGGAAAATGCAGAGTGGTTGATTATTTTCTGTGGGTTTGTTACTATGAGTGACACTTTTTACATTAAGCATGGAGTTATGATCCATTGTTTATTTTTAAAAATTGATTAATGCAGATTTAACATTTATTCAAACAGATGGATGAGAACAGCTGAATGTCTAGTTAGCTATCCTAGATTTGCATATGCATTTGATTAAAAAAGACATAGAGAGAGACATAGCAATATTACTTAGTATTCCAACTGTGTACACAGAAAGATGGCCAGCTCGGTGTCTGTCTTGCAGACTTTTATTTCACGAAGCTCTCGCCAGCATCTGGGAGCCTCTTGCTCTTCACCCAAATACAAGTCAGTGTACCATCAAAATGATTTTGAAGCTGTTTTAAGATAAAATATTACATAATTTTGCTTTAAACCTACTGTTATTTTAAACCCAATGTTCTATTGTATGGTACTTGTTTCTTAAACCTAATGATGATTCATTTTAGCCATCCAACAGACTAGCAGCTAGGAGGTCTACCTGGCTACCTTGTCTTTTTACTGCTCACATACACACAGATGTTTACACACATTTCATGCACACGCTCACCCTGCTCTCCACCCACGCAGATCCTATAAAGCAAGCTTTATTTTAAAGCTCTAATAACAGGTTGGATCCTTGAAAGAAATAATAATCATTGAGATATGCAGGAGCAATGTCAACATGTGTTCTCGGCTGGATGTGTGTTTTTAACGGGGGTCTCAAGCGGTGGAAAACTAGTCTTTTCTTCCTCTGACTCGGTCAGCTGCCTCCCTCTCTGGAGGAGTGACCGGGCAAAGAAAACAGCATGGGGGGGATGGAGAGGAGGGGGGAAGCAGTGATGGGTGAAGAAAGCAGAAAATCAAGTTAGGAGGTCAAGCTGAATGGATGCTAAAAGTAGACAAAAGACACAAGACCTGATTGAAAGAGGGAGATGGGAGATGTAGCGGAAAGCTTGAATATTCCTGCTCTTCTGCACATCTTTGTGTTCTTGTGCATCCATTTACATGCATGTATTTGTGTGGGAAAGAGAGAGAGCGAGGCAGCTGTGTACCCATGGTTAGGGTGTGCGTAGGGAGGATCTGACCGGTGTGGTAAAAATACACTCGGGGCAACTTGCCAGCCACACTGCATAGAGGACACCAAAGCTGTGTTGATGGATGGCCCAGAGCAACTTCCCTAACCTGTGTGTGTGTGTGTGTGTGTGTGCGTGCGTGTGTGTGTGTGAAAGAGAGAGAGAAATTGAGGTGAAAAATTGTGATGTTGTTTCTTAGTCCTTTGACAGTCTCTCTATCTGTGTCTCTGACTCTCCTTCCTCCTCACAGGTCCTCACGGTGTTGTGTGTGTTGAGCTCCAGCAATGAGCTTCAGTGGAGGGATGGTGTTGAGATTTTGTCGCAGGAGGAGGTCCTGCTGCACCTTCTTGCTCGGGCTCAGAATTCTGCTCAAAGGTCAGAGAAGATGTACAAATAATGTTAAACATCATCCTAAAGTCATCCTTATGTGATCCTCCGTATCATCTGTTTGGGCCGAAGGATTAGGCAGTTATTATTTGGTATTAATTCAGCCTGCTGAGTTTACATACCATACAGCGTGTCACTCAGGGACACTTCAATAGGTATGGCCACCCGCAGGATTGGAAGCTACACTCTCAGTTATCAGCTGAGGCTGATGGAAATGTCACTAGTTTAAGTATAACTATATTTGGTTATACACCAAATTATTGACCTGATGATGGGCCTAAATTAAATTTTAAAAAATCACCAAAGTTATTATTCATCCCCTGTCACAAACTACATAACTATCCAACAAACTGTTTTTCACTACAAAATTGTCAACCTCAATGTGGCGCTAGAGGAAAAGTCAGGGGACCAACAGAGAGAGAGCGCCATTGCCATCCCTAGAGCCACACCAGTAACAGGGCTAAACAATCCTGAAAGAAGTGAGACTGCTTTGGAAAAACAATGTTTCTTTATTTTAAGATCATTTTTAATTATCTTCATTCATGTGGTTGTGTTCAGCAAACATTTGGTGTTTTCTGCGTCTTCTATATCATCTTCAATTATATATGTTGTATTCTTGTGCATAGGCGAGTACCTGCAACTTTAAATCATTTCGAGATAAATGCAGGAAAAGGGAGTCAACTGTCTCCAAAACACTTGCTCCCTCCTGAAAACTTGCTGTCAAAACAGTCCCTAAGCAATCCAAGACCAGCTTTTAGCTGTGATGAATGGAAGAGACATGAATGTACTGCAGGTCAAGATGCAACCACACACTCCGCCTCCTCCTCCTCCTCCATTCCCCTGTTTTTTCTGGCTCCCTCCACTTGCGAAAGAGCCCTCACGCGGCTGTGGCCGGCTGGCTGTCAAGCCTGCATTCAGAGCCAGAGTCCATGGAGGAGGGACACCCAGGTTCACTGACTGCACCTTAACACTGCACCTGGAATTTACCAGCCCCTTTCTGCGTGGGTATTTATTTAAGTAACCAAATTGTCCACCAACTACCAGAGACTGGTAGTTTTAGTTTAGAAGTGTAGAAATGCAGATATGGATGAAAGCTGATATTTGTGCTCACAAAGGCTGTCATCAGAACATTATTCCTACGTTAGATTATTCACACCTGTCAGGCTCAAACCATTATTTTATATGAGTTAATGAGATGTTCATGAGTCATAGGCCCACTCTAACCACATTCTGTTCCCGTGTGTGTGTGTGTGTGTGTGTGTGTGTGTGTGTGTGTGTGTGTATACTGTAAGCCTTTTGACATGCGTTGACACACACACCTTCCTTGACAAGCCACTGCTGTACTTTTCTCACCCCGACAAGAGAATACAGGCTTGAATAAGGCTTGGATTACAAAGGCTTTTAGCCCTGTAAAGCCTTTTCCTGGCCACAATCTCTGGACCCGGGGATCCATTTTCCCTTTGGGGCACCCCAGGGTTATGATTAGACCCAGGGAGGATGAGATTGGGTTGCTGGCTGCCCTTGTCTGCCGTGTGATTGAATGGCACTCAGGCTATTGTGATCCATAATGTAGTGGTGAGGACCAGCACACTTCTTTTGTGGCTTGTAAGCCAATACAGTTGAGTGATGTGTGTGTAGTTGATGGTGCTGTGTTATGTTGTGTGTAATGGTTTGCTGAGGAGCACATTATCATTTTCAGAACCTCCACGTAGAATAAAAGAGTTGGTTTAACCAGATTTTTTTACTCACTTACTGTACTACTAAGCACCTCAAATGAAATTCTTTTCACCATCATTGTATTTGAATGAAGAGTGAAGTAGACACCCTTTAAAGTGAAAGATGAAAATGGTCAAGTCAGTTTCGTTTACCATTCCAACTCACTAATTTGCCTCTTTTGGCATTACAATCTGTTCAGTACCATCTATCCTTATATCCTCGTTTTGGATAAGGAAAAATGTTTTCCCAAAAGGGGAGAAACCAAAGAAAGGGAGGAGAGATCCCTCTTCCAGGACAGACATTAAAAATAAGCCAACCAAGTTATTCTTAGCTGATATCAGGTGTTTCATTTTGTGTTTCAGTGTGGAGCTCCACTGTGCTGCCATGACCCTGGTGTCTCAACTGGTGGTTCAACTGGTGAACACCAAGCCTCAGGTAAAAAAAACAAATAAAAAAGACTATGTACTAATTATTTCTAACCTGGCATATCAAAATGTGTAGGTTTAAATTACAATTCAGAAATGTCCAGGATCAGTCCAATGCCGTTTCGTTTTAACTGTGCTTGCTGACTAGCTTAGCATACTGCTTAGTGTCCTCACTACTGGGCAACTTACGTTTTCACTCATGTAGCTCTGTTATCACCCTTAGTTGAATCTTAATTTAAATTTTGATCATTAATTGAAATGTAATTGTAACCATTGTAGCCAGTGCTCATGGAAGCGGGCCTTCTTCCTTGCGAGTGGCGATGAAACTTCCCACTTCGTACTGCAGCAGGGATACAGTGTAGACTTTCTTTTCCCAGGATCAAAAATCTTTTTGGAAGTTTCCTCACCAAGAAAATCATCATGGGTGACCAAAATAATACAGAGAGAACTACCTGACCTGATTTTAAAATTTCGTTTAAAATGTTAATGGAGAATCATAACAAATGCAGATTTCAGTCACTCACCTGTGGGAGATACTGGGCCGACATGTAAGACCAGGCTCATCCACGTCATTCTGTGCAACCAAAGTAACTGATTTATTAAAAAAATGCCTCCGTAAGACTTTGTATGAGACTGGTCCTGATTTTCCAGGGTTCAAGTGCAGTGCCTTATTTCGCTCAGTGGGGGGCGCTTGTGTGCTCATGCTGCAGCGAGGAGCAGCCAGAGGAGGTGAAGCTGATGGCTGCCAAGGTGTTGGTCAACTGTACAGCCACTGTGCTGACCAGCGCTCATCTGCCACTGGGTGAGTCTCAGTTATGGAACATATTAAGGAAAGGTTTACCTCCCAGCAAGTCAAGATAAACACTTAAACACAAGTGAAATTTGTCTTCATTATTCTGAAACCCCTCAAAAGACGACAAATCGTTATGTGGATCTGAAATGCAGGCTTAAGTTAGAATCTGTGTATCTTCCTGTGTGTCAGGTCTGCCCACTACAGTTTCTCTGTGGAGGAGTCTGTTTACGCTGCTGCAGGACGAAGACCAGGAAATCCGAGATTCAGCCTCTGACTTCATCTCTAATGTACCAGCACCTCTGCTCAGAGCAGGTACACGTTCACTGCCAAGACGGGGAACAAGTCCACACAATTATTACACAGTAACTAATATACCATACCTGCTCAGCACAAAGCACACAACCATGGTTATACACATGATGGACACATTTACTTTCTTGGGATTTGCATGCGCACTCAGGCAGATACAAACACATTCAAAAGCAGACAACTGTGATAATGCGTACCTACTGAAATACACACACACACACACTCATATGTATAAACAGACACAAGCACACACATAAAAACACCACAAACACATGATGTCAAAAGGGGTAGAGCGTTCCTGGAATGAAGGGCGCTAATTCTAGATTTACAGTTGGGACGCAAGTGTGTGTGTGCGTGTGGGTGGGGAGGGGGGTTGTGTGTGTGTGTGTGTGTGTGGGTTTATGTGTCATTGTTATGGGAATGTTTGCAGAAGAATTACAAGAATCGTATGATGGCAGGGCTTACCAAAATGGATTCGCTCACAAATACTTAAAGCATACACACTAATCATGTCTTATCCCCATGGAAGCACCCTCCCAGTTCTCTCTCCCACACACACAATCAGAGGACTGACAGCTGCCGGCTCTCAAGTGCCCCTCACAAACAGCCATAGTGCGACTTCCTGTCCTCACATTACTCACTTCCTGTATTTTCCCAGCTTTCCTCCAGGAGCCACCCTTATTGTGTCTGTTGCCACTGATAGTATCTCATAACATAACACGAGACAGCAAAACATCTCCTCAAAAGTCTCTGCAGCCCCTTGTGCTAAGCTGTTTATGGATGGGAGGACGAAGTCATGGGGGAAGACTCAACTCCGGTAGTGGTTATTTAAGCAAAAGGCTGACATGGACATGTTTTGGGGGGCGGGGTTCATGACCACATTTGTTGTTTTAGAAAAATCTTAACTTTTCTTTTAAAGGTAGAGCGTGTCTCCTGATCTAAAGGTCCAGGAAACGCGCTTAAAATTCCTGAATGATACCAGGACTTTATGCAAATGCAGTGTGTGCGTGCGTGTATGTTTGTGTACGTGTGTGTCTTCTATATGTGCTTATGTACATAGGGCCAGACAGGGTCAGATAAGCTGTCAGCTAAAAATCAGATAGGAGCTCAACAGCATGACTAGGAAGGAGAGGTTTTCTCTTGAACAGGAAGAGAACACAATAGCCTTAATTACAGAGTGGGTGTCCTTATGTGTGTGTGTGAAGAAAAGAGAGTGGGGGCATCCTCCTTTGTCCATCCATATCCACTGCTCATTTGAAGATTACAGTTTGTGTGTGTGTGTGTGTGTGTGTGTGTGTGTGTGTGTGTGTGTGTGGGGTTGGTGGCTGGAGGGGAGGCGGGGGTGGGGGGGCTAAAACTGGCATGCATTTCCTCCTGGACACACGTCTCCACTGCGGGAAACGAGTGCGAGTGTTTGCCTCCATTCTTTTGTGTGCCTTCACTCTCTAGCCAAGCCACTCAAAGCCTATTTTAACCTCCAAGATGATGATGATGAAAATTGCCCTGAATTCCTATTTAATTTCAACACGTGTTGTATGCACAACAGGAATGTAGGCTAGCGCACAAAAACAGAAAGAAGAAATGAGACGGTAAATTTGTAATGTTGTATCAAATGAACGAGTGACTTGGCCTGGAAAGTTGAATTCCTCATGTAAATGAAAAACAACAGAGAAACCAAAAAGAAATTACGTCCCACCAACTGTAAAAAAAAAAAAAAAAGAGAGGGGAAAAAAAGCCTTCAATTAGAAAAAGATGTCATCTTGCTACTTTGGAAGCTTTAAGTTAAGTGATGTTTCTAAAATTAAATACACTACAGTGAGCTGGGAGGACGTTTTGCTACTTGGGGAGCTCTGGCATTTAGTGAAGTCATCATGATTGTATGAACGCACGTACTGCTGTCTCAAGGAGAACACTTCTAACTGTGACTGTGTGTCAGTGTGTTAATGTAGGGTTTTCATATATACACATGTACATAATATGACTATAAACATATATATACTGTTTGTGTACATATATAATAGAAATGTTGTAATGATTTTTAGTTTTTAAATTACTTTATGTGCTGAAACTGTTTCTTGCATTGAGAATTTCTGGAGCCTGTATGATGCTTCAGTGACGACAAAAATGTCCGTTACTGAGCTTTATAGAGTTGTTGTTAGACTTGTTTTTGAGCTTTGGAGAGCCAGCCAATTGCTTATTTTGTTTTTCAAAATAGCTGAACCTACAATGCAGATTTCTGGTATTTCGGGAGGTGTTAAATTGGTGAAGTTCTTGTTCACCATGGCAGAGACATGGAGTTTGATTCCAGTCGTGATACCTTTTGGCTTGATGACCTGCCTAATATTTCAGGTCAGCAGATTAACTCCCTGCTGCCAGAGGAAATAGAAATGGAATAGGCTGGCATCCTATTTCACACCATAGCCATATAGTGCAGTGCTGTGCCAGTGGAAACAGCACTACTATGTGTTTGTGTGTATACAGATCACTGTAAGTGCATGTGTTTGGTTTTTTTCCCCATCCCCTGCAGGCCAGTCAGCCAGCTAGTCTGCCCATAGAGTGTGTGTGTGTGTGTGTGTGTGTGTGTGTGTTTTATGACCTGCCATTGCAGAGTCAAGTATCTGTGGTGTTAGCTACTTCAGATGGAGGTGACGACTCCTGGTCCTTTGATATGGAGGACTGGCAGAGATGTGGGAACATGAACAGGTTCTGCAACACACACATACACACACAAGAACAAAATGCAAAACACTCACACCCTTTTAGAAAGGAAATACATTTAAATGTTTATAATAAATGATAAATGTTGCTGATAATATTCGTCTTGGACAGAAAACCAGCATGTAAACCAGATATTAAGCTAAGCCAATATCTGCTAAACAGCTTTTTAATTTACTTTCTAAAAGTTACGATAAAAAGATCAATACCACTCTTTCTCCGTCTGCTAACTATCAATCTAAAGAAAGCAGGCGGACGATTAACTTATCAATTTCTCATCCTAGAAAGTGTAAAAGTGTACTTTTCAAAGTGTTGAACTACTTCAAAATGTGGGCGAAAGCTCCAAAAAAGTACATTAAATAACAGAAATTCTTTCATCATTAAGACTACAACTCACTTTGCCTTTAATAAAGTTTGCAAATGCTTTGTGACTTTTTGTTATACCTTTAAAATAGCTGAATTTCTCTTTCACTCTGACAAACATGATTTTAGAGCAGGTCAAATCCAAATAAACCTTGTTTAGTGCGTGTGGGGGGGGGGGAATCTGTGCTGATTCACATTAGGTTAGTTGAAGCTCTTCTTCCAAGAACTGTGAACCACAGTGGAGCCATTGTCCTATACAGGAAGAGCAAATCTAATTTAACCCCATCCCACCCTCCAACACCCCCACCCCCCACCACCGTCACCACCACCCAAATACTTCCAGGCTAACTGGGTCTGAAATCAAACTCCACTCACCCTCGCTGGACCTCCAGCCACTGTGACAGAGTCGGGGCAAGAACAGAGGGATCGATATATATATATATATATATGAGGGCATTGATTAGAAATCTGATTGGGAGGGTATAAGGGCAAGGAAAATGGGGCTACACTGAATTTTATCATACATCACTAAGTTGTGACAACAAGACACCAGTCTAAAGTAGCGTTGAACTCTGCAGTAGTGAAGTGCAGTAGTTACTTCACACACTCTGCTGGCATGCCCATGTTTTCCAGGCCATTTTCAGTGAACCCTTATCCACCGACCTGCCTTGAGTAAACTACTTTGCTTACTGTAAAGCCAACAAATGCCTGTACAGAATATGCCATTCATGTCGCCCCCCCCCCCCGCCCGCCCTGCCCCGTTCATTCATTTACAGTGGATGATGCAGATGAATGGAGGCAAACCTGACTGCACTGAAGGACACTCATTAAACAGACCTCGTCCTGTTTTAGCACAATATGCCCGCTCAACCATAAAAAAATTTTTTTGATAGTTTATGCTGGAAGAATCGCTGAACAAGGCTTTAACAGTTTAAAGTGTCACATGTCACTTATTTGAGAAGAAACTATAAAATAGACTGAAACTGGAGGCACTTGTTGCTACTTGAGAATTGCTCAACTTTTGATTTACAGCTCTAACCTTTTACTTCTGGAATAAATAAGCTGTCATTTCACCCTCCAGTGAAAACACACAGACAGAAACCGAAATAGTGTTTTTGCTGCTTTCGCCATCTTGGACTAAATAGGCAGTGTAGGGAATGAGATTTTAATGATTTGGTGGGTTGTGTGAAATAAAGTGCCGTGTCTGCAGTAATGACGGGTGTCTGCGGGCTGTGTTGAAGTGTGTGTACAGTGTGTTCATTGCAGTCTGCAGCAGTGGGTTGTGTTCACAATCTATCAGTGTGAAACTAAGTTGGCCTCATTATGCATCCTCTCAAACAAATACAGTAGTAAGTTGTTGGTCACAGAGTCAGAGAGTTTACATGCACCCCTTGATCTCACGTGGCAAAAGTTCACTCAGTTGCTACTTTGACCCGATCAATAAAAAAAAAACAACACACACAATTTAAAACACCTGCAGAGAACATACAGGCAAACAGCCTTCCTTTACCGATATGGAGCTTACAGAACATAACATTACCTGTAGATCCTATTTGTTAGAAAATGAAATGACTACAGGTGACGATGAGCCTGTTGGCTCCCCGTTGAGCCAGCCATCGACTTTTATGCGAACCTTTGACTGAACTAACCACTGATTGGGTTTCATGATAAATGCTGATACAGTGAGCTCAGACTACTAAAATATTCAAATAGACCATTATTTGTATGGTAATGTGCACCATTCACTATTATTGAAAGTACTATTATTGTCACAATAACGTTTCCTGTTGTTGATGATGATGACGATGTTGTTGCTGTTCCTCTTTGGGCTTTACACCCCTGGTTTGTCATCAACCACCAGAGGAAGTCCGGGCTGTAAAGAGTGTGTTTTTGTTTCACACCTCTCTCCCCATTTCGCACCTATGCTTCCTGGCCTTTCGGCTCCACTCTCGTGTCTGTAGCACACGCTCTCTGTGGGTCGTTTGCCTGAGCTTGTGGGAAGATTGTTATTGCGGGTGATTTTCTGTTGTTGGGTAAAAATCTTATCTTTGTCAACTGAAAGGCCTGTTTTCACACTAGCGTGTGAGGCTTCATTAGGCTTCATTAAATGGATGTTCAACACCCAGTTCCCCACTCATCTGATCACAGATTAAATTTTTTACATACAGATCTTTGCAGCGCCTGTTCGACAGACAGTCCTTGTCCAGGCTGTATGGAATAAAGACCTGACTGTGGGACAGAGCAGGTGTAGCTGTGGGACCCCTACGGTGGTCTGTAATATAGGTTATAGCCCACAGGTGGGAAGGGTGTTGTTGAAACACTAAGGTAAGGGAGGCTTCTAACCCGGATCCCTCAGATGTGGTCGGTTGTGCATTGGAATGAACTCCCAATACAGTGAACATGATGACACCAGCGAGTGGAAGAGCATGTTGGGCGGAAAGTGTTTTCTCTCATTTCACTGTCCTGACAGCCCGCCGAAAGCCGTGACCCACCCCTTTTCTTTTCCTTCCATCTTTGCTCAATGGGACATCTGATACCCCCCCACCCCAGCTGCAGAGGCTCAGTAAGGATTTACTGAACAGCAAAGGTCTCTTCACTCTCATAATTTAATTCAGTGACTTTAATGATGATGACTGTTGACGCTGCAGCAGTGTAAAAAACATTGATGCTCAAAAACCAGCTAACGTATGCATTTATGCAGACAGACCATATGGTCATTATCAGTTTTTGTGCTTTTATTGATCGCTTAGAATCCCTGAAGTTCCACAGTTTCAGCACATACAAAACATACAACATGCAAAAGTGGGTAGTTTTAAAATGCAGTTGATATTGGTTTTGCAATGTAGTAAACATGGCCACATCCCATTATTTTGGGTTTAGTCTGAATGTATGAAAGTAAAAAATAGTGTGAATGAAAAGACAACTTCACTACAGTATACTATACGCATATAAGATTTCTGAAACAGGGAAGGAAATGGATTGATGTTGTTTGGTTAATTTATACATTTAATCAGAGATATGACAATAGAAATGATGGTAATGCAACAAAGATCCTGCCAGACTTGAAACGTGGATGTTGGGTTGTTCCTAGTTACTAGTTCGTTCCAGAGTTTTCAACCGTATCACATGGTCTACATAAGCAGATGGACTTTGTTTAGCTGACATGGTCACGGCTCTGATGCATAACAGCTACTGAGGTTGCGTGAAAGTTTGAAAGCTCTGGAAAGTAGAGTGGAATTGAGATTACACACAAGTGTTTTTGTGACTGTGAGCAGGAAACACCCTTGCTTTTTGCATTGCGGGACAATAGTGCACATCAACACCACCCTCAAAACATTAGACTTCAATAGTATGTATACTGATGTTTGGTCACGCTCTGGCTCTAAGGAAGACGTTGTTGTTGCCGGTCAATCAGTCGGTCCACCACTTTGGTCCAGATGGAAATATCTCAACAACTAAGAGATTGATTGCCACGAAAGTTTGGACAGATATTCATGGTTCCCAGAAGATTTATCCTAATGGCTGGGGATTCCTCGACTTTTCCTCAAGCATTACCACGAGGTTGACTTTTGTGGTTTTGAGTGAAATATCTCAACAACTATTGGAGGGACTGCCAATAAATTTGGTCCAGATAATTGTGTTTCCCTAGGTATGAATTGTATTCACTTTGGTGATCCTTTGACTTTTCCTCTAGCACCATTATCAGGTCAGAATTACTTTAGTTTTTTATCAAAATACCAGCAAAAATAATGACATTCTCATCGACCTTAACTGTACTTTTTTTGTTAAGTGGTAAGTAGCAAATGTTAGCATGCTAAAATGCTAAACTAAGGTGGTGATCATGGAAAACATTATACTTACTAAACATCAATATGTTAGTGTCGCCATGCTAGAGTTAGAATTACACCCTCACAGAGCCATTACGGTGGCTATAGACTTGCCATGATTTAGCATGTGGGTTGGGATACAGCTTATACTTACAGCCCGTGTCCATAAACGTAAGCTGTATGTTGATTCGGCTGTTTGGATTTTGTGTCCACTTAAGAGATGGCAGTGTTCCTCAGCAAAGATCACAATGTGTGCATGGTGAAGAGCTTATTATGGTTCCCACAGATTTACATATAAAGCACTTTCTAAACATGGTTACCAGAGTCTCTAACAAGGCAACCATAGAGCTTAGTTCATTTTTTTTTTTTTTAACTCTTCAGAAGCTCAGAATGGTACAACTGTTACACTGTTTCCACAAGTGGCACAAGGTTAAGTTTTTCCCTCAAACTCCTGCCCTGCCTAGCTTCAGTGTACTAGAAGAGTGCCAGTGCATGGAATGTGTGCTAGTGGATGCCAACTGCACAATACACACACACACACATATACTCACACACACACAGCCTCACCCCATCTTACTCAAACCCATTCATTCACCAACTGGTATTGTCATTTGCGGAGACAAGATTGTCTGACAAAGTCCCACAGTTTTCCAGCGCAAACAGTACTTACTTGGGACTAAACCCGTGCCAGCACACACACACACACACTCTCACACACTAAACGCCTAACACCAACAACACAGCAATAACAGCGTGAAAGACAATCCTCTTGAGAAACAGAGTATTTTGCGGCAAAAGCTCGAGAAGGGAAATCGTGTTAAGCGATGTGTGAAACCTCCGTAGAAAAGTAGATAAATTGAATGCAGCTAAAATTTCCTATTATGTTCCTGAATGTTCTGGGGTGGGGGGGGGGGCTGTAAAGGCTTGATATCAGAGACAGGGCTGTCCCAAATTGAGGAGGCTTCTTGGTAAAGAAAGGAATTTGTCACTCAAGCCTCTAAACTCTTAAATCTCCTTTAATACGGTACGATCAACAGCCTCTAATGTTCGCAGACTGGGTTTCCCTCTCCGCTCAGACTTCAGGCTCTACTCTGATTTTACACCTACTCTCTGAAGAGGAAAAACAATCTGGGTTCCCTGTGTGTGTGTTATACTGTATGTGTGCTGATGGGGGTCCATATACCTCCACCCTCCTTCCCTCCCTCCCTCCTCTCTTCCCATGGTGGTTGTGTTTTGGCTAGCGGCTCTCGAAGCCTTTTGAAGTCTCTGGTGTCATCAGGGTGTCAGCTGTGACGAGGATGGTCAAGGTGGGAGGAACAAGGTGGAACAACACACTCACATGCACACAACCTCTGTGTCAGATAGTTGCTGCGTGGACAACTGGAGTCGTTAAATGAAGTCCTACGTTGTGTTCCCCTCTGTTTGAAGTGTGCGCCCTTGCACTCAGACTTCCTCCACTGCGAGCGTGGGCTCATGACAGGCCTGCCTCTGAATATGTGCGCGTCAGTACAAAATAAAACTGAATTTATTTGTCATGTGAGTGATTACTGGCAGTCACTATTTAAACAAAAAAGAATCCACATGAACATCGTCTTCACACATGTGGGAAATCCATTCATACATCCATTCATTAACACGTAAACAGGAAGCTGAGAGCAACATTTGCACTCCCCGTGTGTGCATGTGCATATTGGTGCAACGTGCGGGAATAGTTTTGAATCCACTCACACACACGGATCGTGGTTGGTTATATGAGTTATAGTTTTGTTTCCCAGAAAGGCCGTCCAAGCCCAGAGAAGACACACATGCGCGCACACTCACACACAGTTCGGAACATACTGTCAGCCCTGCATCATTTAAACATCCCTCTCTTTAACCACAAGCGCCAACAGTTACATACCCACATGAAACAAGGTTATTGCAGGAAATCAGGTGATGGTAGAACACATGGTTTCATACAGGAGCTCAGTAATCAGATTTCAACCCTTCAGCCCGCCGTATTTTTGACCAAACCTGGAATATTTATTTCATATTTCGCAATCCTGCAGCCAGAAAAGTTATTTTTTTTCCCCTTGTTTTTGGATTTGCGGTGCAGTGACACACACATTTTTTCCTTAGAATGTGAATGCATCTGAATTTTACAAAAAGTGTACTGTTCAGCTGCGGAAACCTTACATTTTTAGAATTATGTATTTCAGTTGGAGTTTAGTTAGACTTTGGATTTAATTATTTTGGATACAGGGACACACCACTACGAGTAATGGTTTTTCCTTTCATGCCACCACATCTCACAATAATCGATGGGCTGGGTGTATGTCATGCACATCCACTCTTGTAGAAACCAGTGTATATTTTACGTGGCTGAGAAATCACATTTCTCCAGCAGAAACGCAGCCGTGGTAACCAGGTTTCTCTATTTTTTATTTTTTTTTCCTGAGAGAGGAATCCAGGATCTCCTAAACATGATTTTTAAAATGTCACCTTACTGCAGACTGCAAGCAGGAACTCTGTGTGACCTCAGAGCAACAGATTGGATGACGGTGACAATCACAATCTTTTTAGAAGTGGTTAATGTTAATTCTCCCTAAATGGGGGGGGGAAAAAAAAAAAACCTGGAGGCAGTTACACTTAACTGCTCTTGAGTTCAAACTTAGCCTAGTCATACTGAAATGTAAGTACTTACAAAGTGGAGATTTACACATCACTAAATTAATCACAAAAGTATTTACACTGTCAGCTAACTTAGCCTACTGACAAAATGAACTATAGCTTGCTAATATGTGGTATGGTTGTTACTTCTGAACTGACACTTGATTAAAATGCTGTTAATAATGATATAAAGTGATGAGATAATAAACTACATTTGAACAAAATAACACAGTAGACCTTAAATTGCATGATTAACGGATTTTACCCACTTGTTCTAAACTGCATTAATGCTGTTACCTCTGAAAAACACGTATTTCTCCATGTACACATTTTTAGACAAAACAAAACCATATCTACCTTTACAAAGGCTTGAACAGTCGTGCATCCATTTGTCCACTTTCTTCCCCTTAGCCGGGGCTGGGTCGCAAGGTCGTTCAGATGTCCCTCTGCCCGGCTACGTATTCCAGCCCCTCTCGGGGGATTCAAGGCATTCCCAAGCCAGATGAGATATATAATCTCTCCAGCATGTTATAGGTTTTCCCCTGGGTTCTCCTACCTATCCTGATCAGATGCTCAAACCGCCTTATTTTTTTTAAATTTTTTTTTATAAACACGTGGTCTCTTCTGTCCTCAGATGTGGCAGGTGTGTCCGTGTGTCCTCCAGTAGCTCTGGACTCTGGTGTTGGGCTTCTGTGTCGGCTGTTTGAGCTCTGGCAGCAGGTACCCGCGGGTGTCCTCGCTCTGACAGAGTGGCTGCTGGGAGAGGAAGAAGGCAACAATGAAGCAGTTGCAGACGAAGCTTCCAGTCTGGTGAGAATCTGTCACGTAACATTAGAGAGACTGTCCAGGAGCGACCTGTGAGCAGACACAGATTGACTACTAACACTGTTACACTGTGGTACAAGCACAGACAATACAAATGGAACAGTGCGAGATATTTGCAAGGCAGTAGACGACATGTACTTGGATTCATTTACATTAAGTGAAACTAATGACAGAACGATGGTGACTGTAATGGTTTCAGTCTTTAGGACCACAACATGTATTGTTCATTGGGAAAGATAGGACACTGTCCCTCAGAACCTAATTTGATTATTGAACTACAGGTCAGTTAAATATTAATACATGAACTTTGAAATCACCACTAATAGTGCTGCTTAAGGCACTTTAAATCTTTTTTTAATGTCATTATCATAGCATTTTATAATGAAACATTGGTTGACACTATAGTAATGATTTTGTTCTGCTGACTGTAGTAGTCAAAATAACTAGGTTACTTGAAGCCACCAAGGTTTCTGCTCTCCAACCACGCTTTGTTTAGCTGCCTGCTTTGGTTCTTGTTTGGTTGCTTGCTTCTTTCTACTCAAGATGTATAGAAGACAGCTGAGAGGCATTGTCAGACATATATTTGAGCAAAGTAACAGTAATGATGGCTTCTTTTGGCTCATTGACTAAATATCTTAAGGTGTACAGCGCAAGGTTCTGTATTCTGAAAACAGCACAAGTCAGTATTTTCATACCAGCAGTGGGTCAAATGATTATGTATAATGTACAAGCTGTTGCTCATAGTGACAGACTCACAGAGAATTACTTTGTTCACTGGAGTTTATGGAGCATTTTAGCAGCTTTGAGCTCATTGTTTTGGTTTTCCGGCTCGCACTGTACGCTACCTGCCCACCACCAAACAGTCAGACAAAGTTAGCACTGACTATTGCGGAGCATTTAGAAGCGAAAGAGCCAGATATTTCCCTCAGAAGTGTGTGTGGAAACAAAGTTGAAAGGAGAGTGAACATTGAACTGAACATTTGTCAGGTTGCAAGAAACACAACTCCAAATCAACACTGATGTTGCTCTGTGTCTGTTAGATGTATAAATAGGCAACATTTTCTATTTACAGCTTGTTCTTCTGCCCCCAAGTGGCCAGAATCAAACAGATACGAATCAACAGCCTGTAAACTGACGCCTGTTTTGCTTGTGACCAGGATGAAGAGGACTTCCTGTTCGAGAAGGGGGATCTGAACCTGTGGGCCGAGCCGGTCCAGTGGGTGCAGCTGCTTCACAGACATCTTTGCTTCCTCATCTTCAAGCAGACCCAGGCCCCAGGAACCGCAGGGCCCGACCAGGTCCACGAAATCCATACGCTGTCAACTCACGCCCACGCCCAGGCAATCAGCTCCCAGCAGGCCTTGGACTCCCTCCCTGCCCTGCCCCAGTTCTCCTGCACCGTGGAGCATGCCCGGCTGGTGCTGCGGCACCAGAGGGCCACTCTGGCTCTAGATGTGCTGGAGAGGCTGAGGTAGAGGAGTCGTCTGTGTCTAACTCTAACACCGCCACATTTTTTTAATTTTAGAAAATTTGCTAAAGTCAGGGTTCCTAATATTAAACACAACTTCAATGAACCAACACATGAGACCACAGACTGGCCTTGTGGTTGAGTCTTTTTATTATCAAATCAAGGGAATAAAGGAAACAATAACATGTTTTTTTAATATGAAGTCTCATTACTTGTCTTACAAATCTTGCCCTCACTTATTCCCAGATGTGTTTTGTTTGTCTCATCATTTTTATGATTACTCTTCCTTGATGTCTTTAATTAAACACGTCGGAAATGACTGCATTTTGAATTCTAGTGTTCTGTTTTCCCTGAAAGAAAAGACAAAGTCGAATGTCGTACTGCTTTAATGTTAATGATTTTGTAAAGAGGCAGGAGAGAGGGAAAAAATAGACAATAATAATTTTAACACTGTGTGAATGTGTGTGGAGAAGTCTGGCAGATGTGTAGCCATAACAATAATTCAGCCCGAGCTTGTGCTCAGCAACACTTGATGCACTGTTCTCTTATCAGTGGGATTGTGTCACACGACAAACTTCAACAGTGTCAGTATTGAGTACACAGGCCGTTCTGCTTTCTCCAGATCTACCAAGGATTTAAGGTTGGGACAAAACAACTCTGCGCCTAAAGCTTCAAACATTAACTTCAATGGTGCGATTGTGCAGCGACCAAGCTTTATGGCCGGGGCATGGGATTGTGAAAGCAAGTGTTTTCTCTGACACGTCACCAAAGTTGTATTTCAGTATATGCTTTGACTTCTACTATATGTTTATACGAGGTGTTATTTTCCTGTGATATTTAATTTACTGCAGGATTCTTCCCATTGGACTGTGTTTTTATGCTTCCCTCTACTTTTCCTGGTTATGTAATTAAGAGGACGGCACAATGGACTACTGTCCTGTGTGTGTGTGTGTGTGTGTGTGTGTGTGTGTGTGTGTGTAAGGACATGTGTAAGACTGTGTGTGTGTTGATTCATGCTGCCCTCTCTTACAGCTGGACCCTCCTCCCTCCCTAGTAGCCATGTTCCCTGTTACAGTAAAACTGATGTAATGTTTTGGAACAGCTCAACATCCCCCAATAAAAACAGAGCCGTGTGATGGGAGAGCGGTTTCTGCGGACGAGGACACGTTCAAGGGATTTCTTAGGAGCCTCGCCGCGTCTGTCCTTAACATTAAACTATTTATCACAACTTGCGAAGCTCAAACAGTCCTGGGGCAGCCCTCAGCCTAATTTTAGGGTTGGTAGTAGTAGATTCCAGGCTCTTATGTCACTTGTTTTTCGCTTATTGCTATTTTCCCTTTTTTACCTCCCTCTCTGCTTCTTCTACCATACCATTCAGCACTTAGGAGAGTACTGAATCATGTCACAGAAAGAAAAATCTTTTTTATAACCACTCTTCCAATTATGAGCCTATATGGAAAAGATTTAATGCTTACCAGTGTCGCAGAAACCGGCAATTTCTGTTGATATGTGTTGCACAAAGTTTTTACACCCTTCCTGACCAAAATATCTGCCTTGTGGAGCCCTGATATAGAGCCCCGTCCTCTGCTGCCAACTCTGCAATCTTTCCGCTGTGGTTTTTTAAAACTTCACATAACTCCAAGAGCAGAGTGGAGTAGTTTGACATTTTCATGTGAACATTCTGCCATCCTGGGAAGGTTACATCATGCTGAGACGGGGGCGGCTTATTGCAACCGCACTGCACTCTTTGACTTTACAAAGGAGAGGCTGCGGCAGCTGGGTGGCTTTGTTCAAAATGGCCAAAACATCCCTGAATGTGGAGGCTTCTCTGTGCCTGGAACTCTACACTAACCTGTCAAAACGACAGAGGCACAAATAGACAACTCCTCCACAATAAAAGGATGACAGTGTTACAGCCAAATGGGCCTGAATGTGCCTTGAAATCTTGCACCAGCTCTGCTCAGCAGGTGTCGCCCCAGCTCCTTCCCAGTCAATTCCCATTTTGCTCTCAGGGGGGCAGTGTTGCTCTGCCGTACCTCATGGAAACCACATTCCTGCAGTCTGGGCTCTGGGATTAGGAAAAACAAGCTAGGGAGAAACTTAGGAGTGGTTTAAAAAGATTGAACCAAAGTCTATCCCTGTAGTGTTGGTAATGATGCGCTGCGCTTTAGGAGTGAAGCTGAAGTCAACAATTAAAAGTTTAGATTTGAAACGATACAAAAGTAGGTCATGTGAGCACAGTAGTAGGCACCAACTGTCTATTTTGCCATGTGTAGTAGACTGGAATAGGATGCTGTTGCACTGTGGAAGTTGATTATGCAACCGGTGGATTCTAAAAATTGTCCTGCACTCTGCTTGGACTCCTCTCCCCTCATACTTGTGGTCTCGCCCCATCCACAGGGAGAGGCAGAGTTTCCTTCCATTACAAATACATGTGTCAGCTTCCAAAGTGTGGTGGTCCACAGGCTACAGGGGTGTCCTTGTCACTGGTAGGTGGCTGGCTCAAACCCCAGGACCTTTGCTTGGAGGTAGACTGGGTGTCTGAGGAACCATTTCCCTTTCATTTAAATGCAGTCATGGAGCTTTTGAGCAAGGCACCCAATCCCCAACAAACTGCTTGATTAGATGACCTGGGTTTGTGTGTGTGTGTGGGGGGGTTAATTTGCTGGAGAACAGCTTGCATGCATAGTAGACGTCACTTCATGGTTCGACATTCTTTCTCTGCGAGAGTCGAGCCAAAAAGCAAAAACCAACTTCCACAAAATTGGTTGTGTGATTAGAAGGAGAGAAAAAAGTTGTGAGGGGCGTGAGGAGGCGGCGGGGGGGGTTAGATTTCAAGGCGTGGTGGTAAAGAATAGGCGGCCAACCGGTGAATGGAAGTTTTTTCGGAGAGGAGGGGAGGAGGCGGCTCCTCGCAAAACTTTAAACCGACTTCATTTCGCCCCTCCCTGGCCACCGCCAGCCATTTATACCCACGCAAAAAGACCCGAGCGCACAGTGAAGCACTCTGGTTCAGCGCTTCTCGAGGGGAGGAACTAAAGCCGCCTACAACTCAACAATACAAACTTATCCCCTGTTTTTCCTTCTTCTGCGGACTTAAACTGCACACTTTTAAAGCAACCTTTCCACAACCAAAACCAGTCGTGGCACAAACTACCGCCCGTCGAATTCAAGGATCCTGGTCGGTCCTCCATGAAAGAGGGAGTGCGGCAGCAAACTTGGGGAAAAGACATGTCTGCGACCGTCTTGTCTGCTTTCTACGACATGGACATGCTTTACAAGGTAAACGTTTGACAAGATGTGGGGAGGGTTTTTTTGCATTCAGGGTGAAGAACTCCGCAGCGTGCTTTAACTTCCTTGGTGTTAAGTTAGCATGTTCAGCTGCAACAAGTGGGCAAACAGAGTTGTGTTAAACACGCCATGTGGTCAAAATATTCACATAATCTGCGCCTGAAGTGCATTGCTTACTCGTGTCTTTTCTTTCCTACAGCAAGATAAAAGCATGAACATGAACGCCCTCCACATCAACAGCATGCTGGACAAGAAAGCGGTGGGGGCTCCGGTCACGACTCCGTGCTCCGGCAGTTCCTCCTTCACACCGGGATTTTTCCGCAGAAACTCGACCAGCAACGTGGAGGCGATGAACAACGGCAACAAATACTCCATGGGCTCCTACTGCAGCCTGAAGGAGAACACACCGAGCAGCAACAGCGCCACGGCCCTCATGAACAAGGAGAACAAGTTCCGCGATCGCGCTTACAGCGAGAACGGTGACCGGGGCGTGCTGCAGCAGAAGCCCGGCTCTCAGATCAACTCCACCCGCTACAAGACGGAGCTGTGCCGGCCCTTCGAGGAGAACGGGTCGTGCAAGTACGGGGAGAAATGTCAGTTCGCTCACGGCTACCACGAGTTGAGGAGCCTGTCCCGCCACCCTAAGTACAAAACGGAGCCGTGCCGCACCTTCCACACCATTGGTTTCTGCCCTTACGGTCCACGCTGCCATTTTATCCACAACGCTGACGAGCGCCGGCCCGCCCCGGCCGCCAACGCTAACGTGCAGGCGGGAGAGCCCAGGTCTGCTCGCGAGCTGTGCGGCTACAGCCACAGGGATGTCCTGCCGCCGCAGCAGCAGCAGCTCGGCTACACCCAGAGAGACAGACCAAAGCTCCACCACAGCCTCAGCTTCTCCGGCTTCTCCACCCACCACGGACTCGAGTCTCCCCTGCTCGACAGCCCCACGTCCAGGACACCACCGCCCCCCACCACCGCCTCTTCCTGCACCTCCGTCTCCAGCTTCTACGAGGAGGTCCTCTCTCCCAACTCCATGTCCTGCATCAACAGTGCCTTCTCTTTCCCCGGGCAGGACTTAAAAGCCTTACTGGCCCCGCTGGCTGTGCACAGCTCCGGCGGCTACGCCAACAACCACTCCACCGGTGCCTACTACGGGAACATGCAGAGCAGCGTGTGCCCGCCCTCCCCTCCGACCTACAACATGAGCCACTTGCAGGCGCTGCGCCGCCTGAACGAGTCGCCCGTGTTCGACCCTCCTCCCAGCCCACCAGACTCTCTCTCTGACCGGGAGAGCTATGCGAGCGGGTCCCTCAGCTCTACCGGGAGCCTGAGCGGCTCCGAGTCTCCGAGTCTGGACGCTGGAAGACGTTTGCCAATCTTCAGCAGGCTGTCGATTTCAGATGACTAATAATATTTTGTTTTCACATGGATTTATGGACTGGTGAGGCAGGGTGGTTGAGGAGCCAGGGGCTGTCAGTGAGTGAGGTAGACTGTCCTTGAAGCAGAGGATCTCGGTTAAGACCCCTTCAACCCTGGCTATCTACCCAGTGTCAGCAGCAACCACCCTGCTGAAGTGCCTTTGCGCAAGACATTGAATCCCTAGCAGCTCCAGGGGTGCTGACCCTACTCTGACCTCGCTGGAGGGGGGCAAGAGAGTAGAGTTTCATCCACAGGGATCAATA
The DNA here is from genome assembly GCF_021292245.1 of Micropterus dolomieu. NCBI lineage: Eukaryota > Metazoa > Chordata > Actinopteri > Centrarchiformes > Centrarchidae > Micropterus > Micropterus dolomieu. The sequence continues at coordinate 4,522,375 of NC_060164.1, read as the reverse complement.
AAGCTTCATACATTTTAAAGTGTCCTTGACCTGGCATTAGTTTAGTATTTTTTTTTTTTTCCTTGTATGTAATATAGCTGTATTAAAACTTTAGATAGCAAACAGAAGGCATTCCACCGGTGCCTTGCCCAAGGGCTCATGGTAGCCCCCTCTCCCTTTTGCTCTATCAGGCAAGCCACACTTTTCCTGGGATTAGATGTGTGGGTAACATGACTTGACAAGAAGAAGAGACTGTAAGCGGTTTTCAGATTTCCTCTCATCCTGCCAAGAATATGCCTTGACTCAAAGTAACTTTTTTTTTTTTTTCTTTATCAAAGTGTTTGTTTTTTTTTCCTTTCCTCTCTGAAAGCTTCTTCCATTCCAGACCTGTCTTCTCCCAGCGCCACCCAGTGGTTCGTTTGGTTAGTCTAGTTTGTTGCTTGGTGAAAAAGCACTCTTGAGTTGGGTTTGTTTGGGGAAATCACTGCTGATGGTTGAGTATATATTTTTTTAGCTGTTTTTGAGTGATTTACATAGCTGTGCATAACTGGCTATGGACTATTTAACTTATTTATTATCTTGTGAAAAAAGTATAGGCTACATTGGTAATTTGTGTCCATACTGTATTTATCAAGTATGATGAAGCAATAGATCTATATTCTTTTATGTTTAAATTATGATCGCCATTATTAATCTGCATAAAGTGGAGTGTATGTTCTTTTCACAGTAATATATATATTGTTTTTTTTTTTCTCCTTTTTTTTTTTTTTTTTTTTTTTTTTTTTTTTTTTTTTTTTTTTTTTTTTTTTTTTTTTGTAACTTCACTTGGTTATTTTTATTGTAAATGAGTAAAAAAAAAAAATCTTAATTTAAGAGAACATATGTGATATTTATTTCATTAATTTTGTTTCCTTGTTTACGTTTATTAAAAGTTTGCGTGATTGCTGTTTGCTCCGGAGGTTGTGTCAGTGCTGTAGAAGGCTTTTGTTTTTTTGTTTTGTTTTTTCTTGAGGATCCCTATTTTAGATGTTTCTGTAGAATGTATAAACAGTGTGGTTGTACAGACCGTCCAAACCTTACTTCTTTTGTTGATCTAGATCAGACTTCAGTGACAAAGAATCCAAGTCAATAAATTAACCAAAAAGTATTTTTGTTCTTTCTCTTTGTTTGCACGAGGTCACACTGTGATTCCAGCCACGTGCTAAAGAATGTAGCAATCCCTTGTGCCCCAGTATTATTGTGTAGTGCCTACGGGGTTCACCATCTTGACATGCCTTTAAAATTAACCAAATAAAGTATTTTCCTACACAGGCATCTTTTTATACACAGGTTGAACTGAATGTAGTGTTGGATTCTGAAAATTTTTTTTGTATTTTTTTTTTTTTTTTCAAAGGTTGTTACCACTCAGACACTCTCGATGGAAACAACCGCAACCTTTCTAAATCCCTCTTCCTCTTATAAGTTCCTTTTTGCTCTTGTTTTTCTTATTTTGATATTGAAATCTAGTCTGAGTCTTGATAGTTTGATGGAGAGGGAAGTGGATAAACACGTTTGGTTTGTACATAGTAGGTACAGGGGGATGCGCACTATGTACTTTTGACTACTTTATCAGAAGTAAAGCTTTTTGAATGTAACAAAACGGACAAAAAGACAACGAGAGTTGTAATATTTTTGGGGGGAATCAGTTCACTACAAATTGAGTGTGAGACTGTTAACTTTGTACTGTACATTTTTTTTGTAGTTCTCCCAATAAAATTCATTTTGAAAAAGCTTCTGGCTGTGATTTCTTATACATGTCAGTATGAAGATGGTGGTGTGATATCTAGACCTCTCATCAAAAACACCAACTGCTGACGAGTGTGTCATAGTCCTGGTTCCCATGTTTCTCACATAAACATCAGATGTTGCAGCGCAGCTACTGTCTTCTTCCTCCAGTGGGAAAACTCTGGAGGGATGGAGCATGTCATGGGTGCAGTAGACCTCCAGCTGTCTTGTGACACTACTTGGCTTGGGGGCCCTCGGGGGGGGGCTTGTCCTCAGTGCACAGTAAAAGCAATGACCAGTTAGTTTTCTAGAGAGAAGCATGACTCTGAATCCTCATCTCCTGTCAAACAAAGGAAGAACAGCTGAACCGTAGGAAAAATCAGATTCTGAAAGTTCATTATGAACACGAAAAAAACATCACCACAGAAACTGACCTGTAATGTTCAGCTGTAAACAGTGCGATGAGTGATACGTCTGCATGGTCTGAGGAATGAGGTCTGGAATTTAAAAATGGAAAATGTGTAGGAGCCAGGGCAGTTGAATGAGTTGGTGGCTCAGGCCTCATCAGGATAAGATCTTTTAAGACGTTGTGCATTATAATGATCCTTTAGTCTGAGATAACGTACATTGACCCTCACTAAACACCCCCATCCTCAGAGAACAGCCACTTGGAAGTATATATGAGGATTAACCAGTGGTGGAAGAAGCAGTCAGATCCTTTACTTAAGTAAAAGCACTTTACTAGAATGGAGATAGACTCTGTTGCGAGTAAATGTCATGCATTTAAGCAAAATGTATCAAACATAGAAGTATCCATTCTGCAGACAAGGGGGGGCTTGAGGGACACACTTACATACAAATAAAACATTAAGATAATAATAGATCATACTGTATCGTACTGTAGTAGCAGGTGATGGTGAAGCTAGTTTTAACTACTTTATATGCTGTTCTGTAGTTTAGCCCAGTGTTTCCCAATCTAAGGATCGGGCCTCTCCAAAGAGTCACAAGATACATCTCATATCTTGCTCTTTCGTGGAATATTGCATAATTTCAGAGACCATCTGAAGAAGGGATATCGGCCTTTGGCAGAACTGTTAACATCTAGCGATAAAGGGCTCCAACTGCTCTTTTGTGAGGGCAAGCCAAAAAGGTTGGAATCCTCTGATGACATTTTGAACAGTGTGTTTTACAAGCTTATCATATATGTTTCTATGTACGCTCTTAATCTAAAAAGTAAGCGTGGCTATCAAATAGATCTTGTGGAGTAAAAAGCACAATATTTTACACTTACAATGTAGTGGAGATGACATGTAAAATAACAAAATGGAAATACTCAAGTAAAGTATAAGTACCTTAAAATTAGTACAGAACTTGAGTAAAAGTACTTTCCACCACTGACTAATAGGATTCTACATAGTATTTCTATAGGTTTACAGCTGGATTGATTGCTCATAGGCGTGACAAATCCATGCGCTTCAATCCAAATAATCCTACATGTTGCTTCACTCATGAGTCTTTCAAAGTAACCAATCAGAAAGCCTTATTGTCAGTGATATCGCTGAGCACTGAGGTCAGACAGGCTGAGATGGATGGATCAGTCTTGGAACTGAACACCAGCCATAACTGATTAACTCTGCAGCTGTAAATGTGTTTCTACTATCAGTCACTTGAGCAGGTAAAACAGGGAGAGGGGTGAAGTTTGCAACTCAACAGCCCATAGCAGGACAACATACAGCCATCCCCTGCACATATTCAGTCATGTCAAAACCAAATGAAAGCCCCGGCCTACATTTTAGTGTATAGCTGCTGTTATTGTGGTGCCTCGATTTCCAGGAGACTTTCAAAGAAGGACTGTTTTCTGTAGGCTATTTTGTGAAGTTATCAGTGGTAGCAAAGGCATTAAGAAAATAAAGGGCCCAGAAGTCATGTGGTGCCTGGAGTTCACGCCAAGATAAGTCAGGCTGATAAGGGCCCCGGCAAATATTTACTGTGTCCTCAGGGTTTCATAATGAAGTGTTTATCAGAGCAGAGCCAAAGGGCTGCACAATGCGCCGGGTCCTGCCAAGTAGGATCTACGTACCTGTGACTCAGTGTGTGCGGGGAATATGAGTGTGTGTGGCTCAGTATGTCAATCAACAAACCCACATATAATGTTTGATTTAGTGTGTTAACGTTCATATATGTTATGTCTAAAAAATATTAACTTTTTCTATGTCAGTTATGTGTATGTAGTGGTGCGTGTGTGTGTGTGTGTGTGTGCGCGCACGCAGGGGTCTTGCTGGTTAATGTATCTGGAGCTCCTACAATGAAAGGAAACACTCTCTGGCTTGTGATTAGGACAGGAAGAGTCAAACTTCCTGGCCACCACCCATTTCCACCTCTTCTTCGTCCTGCTGTTTTTCCTCCTACTTCAGTTTCCCTTCTCCTCTGTAGTGGCGGCTTCTAGAAGTTACTATTTGTGTTCCACTGCTGCAATGGGAAGCTCAGCTCGTCCTGGTATTGTTTTGGCATGCTAAGCTCAGACCTGGGGTCAAGTAGTAATAGCGCATAGTTTTTAGATGTTGTTTTGGCCTACATGGGTGCCAGATGGGTGGCAGTTTGCCAGATAGAAAGTGGAGAGCAGAAGTTATTAATCATGTTTTGTCACAAACCCCCAATTACACTCAGATAAGGCCATAACCCTCCATTTGGTCCAATATTCCCCCAGGTTGTGTTTTTGTTGATTAAGTAATGATGTAGAAGATTACAGAGATTTAAGTGAAATCGTCCTATCTTTAATGAGGTATAATTGCTACTTGTAATTAAAGTGAAAATATATAATTTCTCATTTAGCAGGGACAACCCCCTAAAGACATCACCACCACCACACGATCTCCTTTCCAGGGCCCTGAGTCACTGTTGTCATAAATCAGTGAAGAACCCTTAAAAATCCCTTCTGTATGCTCATATTTGATTGCCAAATATGTGACACTATTAAGGATTCACAATACAACTTCCAAATGGCACTACTACAAGGTTAAAAAAAAAATGTAGAGCTGTCAGACTATGAAAAAGAATATAATGTTCATTTAGAAGCTAAGTTGCTTATTTGATTAATGTTGTAACTTCAGACATTAAAAAGGCAGGTGATATCTCAGTCGTTCTTAAGGCCAATAGGAAAGCTTCCAAAAAAAAAAAACAGACAAGAAAGTAGATTATAGTATAATGGAATGAATCCCTTAAGCAATCTGGTTCCAGAGGCAGGAGTCATGTTAAGTCTGTAACTTGTAATACACTCAGGGGTTTTAGTATTACTTGGTCTTGATGGTGGCTAATGTTTGCTAAAGTTAGCAAACTTTAGATATACATTACTAATTCAGTTCACTGACTTATTGACTCCTCTGTACTTGTGCCACTGTTACACTGCATTTAGCATGTCACAAACATTTGAGTTATATTATCACGAAAGTTACAAGATATGTAAACACATTATACCTCACCAGGAAACATCTTTGCTGTTTCCTGTTTGTGTTTCCATTCCACTCTCTGTCAGTTACTTTACTTAATGGTGATGTCTTTAAAGATTACCAATGAATAGGTCTATTGACTACATGTAATGTAAGCTGGACAAACCCACAGAGAATTATCGCCTGACCTAGTTTAGCTAGCGTAGTTTAGCTTATTGTTTATGCTTCATAACTTGCAACTTTATTGTTTTGCTTCTGTCTCACAACTCTCATTAACACCGTTTTCAGCTGTTTTCAGCAATAAAACTCACTGTATGCTGTCAATCCTGCACCAAATAGCAGAGAGACAAAGTTAGCAACTAGCTTATTAAGGTAGTGGAGCATTTAGCATTTAAAGGGACAGATATTTTCCTCTGGAGTTGGTGGAGTTTAAAACAGGGCTAAAGTTAGAGTGAATATTAGCTTACATTTGTCAGGTGACCAGAAACACGATTCCAAATTAATGCTAATGTTGTTCTGCGTCTACTTAATGTGTAAATAGGGAACTGTTTGCTAAAAGGATCGCCATAACCATAACATTTATATGCCAATGTTGTGTTTACAACTTGTTGCACTGTCTCTTAGTGGCCCAAAAAACTATTAAGGCATGTTTTAAACAAATGAATCAAAGAAATAAAAGGAAATCAAACAGGTTATTATCATGTAATTGCCACATGCCATGTGTAGCTTTCAGTTGCCTCAAGCGGTGAGATTTCAGATTGCAACCACTACTTTCGAAAAGTGTGTGCTCGAACTAACGAGCGAGCCAAAACAGTGGCCAACACACAAACTGTTGGAAACTCAGTTAAACTCCGACTGCAACGTTACAGTAATATTTGTATCAGTTTGACATTGAACTAATCCATGGTCGTTGCATGATAATGTTACACTGACTGCATTTAGCTGACATGATATTTCTGGTGTTGCATGACTTTCACCAGAGAGGCTCAGCAATGTCAGCATAGCAAAAATTATTGGATGATAATGAAAACAGTTAGTGAGCAACACTGAATATTATAAATTAAATTGTTGCCACACTTTAGTATAGGTCTAACAGGTAGACCCTAGTTAGTAACGTTCATGTACAGAATGGGTGACAGAGAAAGCAGGCAGGCGGTTCATTTTTATGTGAGGTTACAACCTATTCACAAATAGGCAATAAAAAGTGAAAAGTAAAAAACTACATATGGCTATATGTAGTTTTTTTTACTTTACTTTCACCTTTAAGTTAAATTCACAAGAACAAAATTTCAGTTATTGTCTAAGAATGATATCTGGTTGCTGCTGTTATCTTATCATACCATATTTGAGTTCTTGGTAGAAAATCTAATCAGACTGGTCAATGGCATAGTACAGAAAGTATTAATGTAATATAATAATATAGAATGAAGTTGTTTGCAAACTGCTGCACTTACACCATATTATATACCATATAACATTGTTATTTGGCAATAATAACAAAAAGCATGTCTCTCTGTCGAAGCGTCAAGTCTCAACTATTCTGAAAGACTGAATATATACACTATATACATTATTTGTTTTTCCTAGCCATTCACCTCAGAATGACCACTGACAGGAGGTCATGGTTTACATTAACTCTAAGCTTACCACTGCCTCTCTTATTGTGATCTTCACTTTATTTTCAGGAAGCAGCCTCTGGCCCCACGCTGAGGTGACCTCCTCAGCTGCCGCAAGCAAAGCCAGGGTAAGCCACAGGGCACAGATGCTGAATAAGGTGATGTTGTTTGTCCAGTGGATTTGAAGTCCGGTGATGGTCAGAGGCAGTGGGGGGTGGAGAGCGTGGGGATGTACGAGGTAGTTGGCTGAGGCTGGTCACGTTCGGCCGCCGCTGCTTGGTCTGCCATGTTCCTCTCCCCTCATCGCCTGCCGAGCTGTAAATATTTACAGAGCATCTTGTGAGAGGCCTGAGTGTTTACTGCCAATGCTTGTGGCTCCTCTATGCATGTGTGTGTGTGAGCAATGCAGATGAGATGCTTCTCTTGGTCCTCACACAGTTTAAACCCTCAACCGTGTGTATGTGTGTGTGTGTGTGCGTGTGTGAATGTGTAGGATGAGGTACTTCCCTTGGTCTCTCCACAGTTTACAAACACTGGCCCCTGGCTCTTGTTCAGGCCCCGGCTCTGAGCTCCATCTATGAATCAACAGAGAGAGCCAGCGAACAGAGAGGTGGTCGTCCCTCACTCTACCTTCTCTGACCCCTGCAAATGACAGAGAGAGAAAGATGGGAGAAGTGTCTGTTTACCTCGCCCCACCCTGTATACGAGGCTGTGGCGCTGACATCACTTCTTTGCGGGAACATTCTCATAAAACATGTTTTCTTTACTCCTTTTCCAATGTAAATAATACAGACGGTGTAAATACCATTAATTAAGGACCCAGCCCCATTTTTAGGCAAGGATGTTTCCATATTCATGCAGCCCAGGTTGAGTGCTGGGGTGGAAGTACTGTGTTATGGTAAATGAGGTACACACACATGCTAACCTGGGTCTAATTCAGTCTCTTGCTCCTTTATTTTAGAAGTCAGAATATTAGTGGCTGCCATTTAATCTGCTAGAAAATCTTCCAAATCCATGCATGAAAAAGCGAATTATCCATTGACCAATGAAGGTTATAAAATAATTTACCATACAATGTGCATGTACTGCATTCTACATTTAAAAAATAGATTTAGCTCTCTGTCTATTTATTCCCTGTAGAGCTACAGAAAGGTGACAAAATAAAATAAAAACAAAGCATAACAAATACTTCCAGAGGGGTCACTAAATTAACTAAAAAGTATGGAGTTGATGTGAATGCTATGATCTTCACCGTCACCAGATTGCAAACCAGTTGAACACCCATGGGAGATTTCAGAGCGACATGTTAGACAAAACACAAAATGTGGGGATATCTTTGTTCATCACCCCAGTAGATTTCAGAGAATCTATGCCAAGGAGCACTGAAGCTGTTCTGGATCCTTAGCGGTACAAAACCTTACTAAGACACTTTATGTTGGATTTTACTTTATTTAGTTTCTTACTTCAGTTAAAAAGTAGATGCAGAAAATGGCATGAAAAGAAAACACTCAAGTTAAGTACACATACCTCTAATTTGTACTTAAGTAGGGCCTACAGTGCATAAATGTACTTTATTAATGTCCACCACTGGGCTTAGCTTTGGCTAACTAAAACTAAGGAAAGGACCAGAAATGTATTTCTTTATTTTGGCTCTGGACAGAAACTATCATCCAACATGAAAATGGCTGGCCTTGAGCCACAGTGCTTTAAGTAATAGGAGCCCATAATACATTTGTATTTTTGAAATATAACTGTGTGTGTTTATATATATATATATATATATATATATATATATATATATATATATATATATATATATATATATTTTTTTTTTTTTAAATTTATTTATTTATTTATTTTTATCAGATTTACCTACTGTTATATGGTGGGGCCGAGGGGCTGCTGCTGCACATACTTGAGTGGCTCCTCCTCTAACAGATGTAATCTCACTCCAAACTTTTGATAAAACTCGAGAGCCCTGTTTTACTTCCCCTGAAGCTGAAGAAATGACTCAACAGCAGTTATCTCAGAGCGCTTTTCATAAAAGAGCAGGTCTAGACCGTACTCTGACCAATGTTATTTACAGAAACCCAACAAGAGCAAGCACTAGGCGACAGAGGCAAGGAAAAACTTCCTTTTAAGAGGCAGAAACCTCGAGCATAACCATGGCTCAGGGTGGGCGGCCATCTGCCTCGACCGGTTGGGGGTGAGAGAGAGAGCCTACACAATATAAACACACAGACGTAAAGACAGTAAAGGTAATGTTGCTATAGACTGAATGAATAATGGTACAGATATTTATAGTAGTGTTTATGATAATAATCATAATGTTAAAGCTGTCTATAATATCGCTGTGACAGCTAGCAGCTTTGAAAACAGATCTGATTATATATATATATATATATATATATATATAAAACAGTTCAAGTACCGATGTAAGAGAAGGACCTGAAAACCACAATCACTGTCTTTGTGCTGAATGTGTCACTCACTCTGCTCAGCTTTTGCAGCCCAACATGACAACGGTCTGAAACTTTCACATGGTGAAAAGGAAGAGACAGAGGGCAGGCATGAATTAGAGAGACGCAGCTGTAAAATTTTACATGTCCTGTCTAGTTTAGTAAGGGGCTTTACTTAGACCAGGAGTGGCCTCAAAATACGTGAGTAGCAGTCGAGCTCGGAGGGCGATAATGCAGTATAGGCGGAAGAAGAGAATGCCGGGATGTGTGTTGACATTGCGTGTGTTTGACCTACTTACACTTTCTGACCAATGGCGTTAAAGACAGTGAACCATACATGAGATCTTGCTGTGATGAATGAAACTTCACGGTCAGCACTGTGGTTTGAGAGAGCAGAGATTGAGAGAGAAAGGAGTAGAATTATGGAGTGTGGCAGTAAGTGGGGAGATTGACATGAAAATATTTAAAAGGGGTGTTTATTTGGAGAGGTACTTGGCATTGAGCATGTACCTGACATCTTTCATTTGCCTTATAAGTAAAGAATTTTCAGCATGGAAGAGAATCCCTCAGGTCATTGTGCAGGTTTGTGAGAGTCCATCCGTGTGTGTGTGTGTGTGTGTGTGTGTGTGTGTGTGTGTGGATGTCCATGCACCCGTGCTGCACCGGGTAATTACATATAATCATCCAAAATGTTTATACTGTACAAATAGCATAACTATGCTGAGTGAGTGGCTGTGTGGGACGGGTATAGCTGGCGTTGTGAATGGGCCCGGCCGCTCCGTGATTACCCAGGCTCAGGGCCAGGCTCAGATTGTCATGCAGCTAGACAGATGGCCTGCTAACACTCTTTATGATCACCATATCCACACCACACTATACAACATCTCATAAAGACCTACTGTATAATGTAATCATCATGCCTTATGTTTATAGCAGAGACCAGGGGAAGGAAGTGTCTTTCATACGACATGAATACCTTTGCGCTTACAAACTTCAACCACAAAACCATTTTTCTAATTAGTCCAGTGACATTTCTTAAACATATTCAGTTATTTAACTCATGCTTCTTATTAAATCGTTCTTTGACGCACACCTGCTAAATAATAATCACATTATTATTTCTTGGTATGCATACTGGACTGTACTGCATGTTGTTGTCATTGTATGACTCTCATTTTGCATTTCCTTGGTAATTAGTGCCTGATGTATCATTTCCTGTCTGGGACATTATGCTTTGTATTATTTCTATTTAATCAGAGAACATTATGTTGTACTCAGATAAAATGAATGGTACTTGGAAGGTTGTGGACTGTTTTTTTTTTTTAGCTATGCAAGCAGCGTGGTTGTAGGAAGGGCACCAGCGGGTCAAAGTTTTCACTTTCATCACTTGATGGACTGCCACAACGTTTTGAGATGTTCATGGACCCCAGAAGATGCCTACTGATGTTTGCTCTAACGCCACCTTAAGGTTGACATTCTTGGTTTTAGTGAAAGTTTTTCAACTATTAGATGGGATTTGGTACAGTCTTCATGGTGCCCTCACTTTAAACTGTACTAACTTTGATGATCTCTTAACTTTTCACATAAAGCCCATCAGGTCAACCTTTTAATTTGTCCAGTACTTTGGTTTATGACCAATCGTAATTTGCTCATGTTGGCATACTAAAACTAAGATGGTGAACATGGTAAACATATACCTGAAACATCAACATAAGCATTGTCATTGTGAGGATGTTAGCATGCTGATGTTAGCATTTAGTTAAGTACTGGTATACCTAAGCAAAGCCTTATAGCTGCTACCATGGATGTAGACTCTTATTATCCTTGTGTGTCAATGTCAACCATTCATACAAAGTCATGGCACTTAAGCACCACTAAGGCAGTATGAATACATTACGAAACTTCATTAGTACATGAAATAAAAAATGAGGTATGGAGGCTGCTCTGGCTCTAAGAGGTAGAGAGTTCAGAGCGCCTTTGAGGTTTGACCTGCATCTGGCAGAAAGTTAGAGGTGCTATGGTTCACCTAGTCCCGGATGTGGTGCTGCTAAGGCCGTGTGTATCTCTGTATGTGTGTTTGTATGCACTAACAGAGGAGAAGGTGTGTCGCTTAGTACTTCTCTGTCAAGTTGCAGTGCACTTACTCACGTCCATATTTCATATCTGCAACTTTCAAACAAAAGCCGTATGTTGATATAATCTGCTGGCCAGCCGGAGGAAATGAGTGTTTGTGTGCTCACTAATGATGTTTCTACTTCTCTTTCTAATGTGATTCATTTTTTTCCACTGAGCTCATTAGATTTCATCATAGTCGCGTGATGATGAAAGCCACAATGGTTTAAGTCAAATCCTGTTCTATGATTCAGCATGAGTATTGCATTTGTTATTGTGAACAGCTGGTGTAACCTGTGATCTGTTGGTAAGACTTCACTAGTTTATGCAGGGATCAAATCTGTGACATTGTGATTTGCAGTGATATCAGTCACTGTCATTCTACACGGTAATGGTGCGTTCAGACTGAACAGGAAGCAGCATGATTTCTTCATTTTAAAGAGGTGGATGAACACATGTTGATATAAGGCGAAATTGAGAAAATGAGGTAAAGAACCATCTGCATCAGTTTAAGATGCATATTCACGAATGACTCCACTTCATGAATTTCTTGCTGAGAATGAAATGAGTGAATTGAGATATGGCGATATTCTAGGCTTGAATTAGCTTGAAATTGTGAAGCCGCAAAAATTTATGCAGTCTATCTGTTCACAGTTGGCGGCCTAGTAGCGGAGCGTGAGAAGAAACCTTAATGTTTTGTTTTTTAGTAGCTTGAGATTGTTAAATGTAACAAGAACCAGGGAAAGTGTAGGCCACTGAGATGCGCCAGCCACTTTGGTAGATCAAAGAGATGCGAAGGCTGCTCACAATCCAATCACAGTGAAGCTCCTGTTGTAATTTAATGACATGCCTTGTATAGAATACAGTGTTGGAATGGCAGCATGACCGAACATAACAATAACACCAGATCTTCTCTTTCAAGGATCAATGGGTAGACTGCCAGTGACTCATTTAACCTTGCTAATGCTCAGTCAAATGAACCAGATGGATCCTAATGGTTGTAAACATACAAAAATATTTATTTATGAAGGACCTGTCACTGTGAACAAATTGACTGCATTAAGAAGGAAGTTCGAGCTAATTTGTAGAACAGCAAAAATGTCCTGTTCTTTCAACGAGGGCTATGTGAGAAACAGCATCATCCAGCTAAGCCAATCAGAGGCCTTTTCTTTTTTTGCACAGATTAAACAAACAAGATATAAAGTGTTAATTAGCGAGCTTTAAGTGTTGGTAAGCAGACTTAGTTATCTTTGGACAGAGCCAGCGTAGCTGTTTCCCCGTTTGTCTTTATGCTAAACTAAGATAGCCGGCTGCATTAAGCCCGTGGTCTTAATCATCTTTGTCTCAATTCTTGGCAAGAAAGTGAATGCATATTTGGTTCAGGAACATACAATTCATGATAACTGAGGACCACCTATACATACTGTAAGTGTATCAAACCTGCTAATGTCCTTATCTTTATCCATGATTCAATAATGCAATCAGTTGGTTGAGGTTGTTGGAGTTGATGAGGCTGGGTCACCATTGTTGCAAAACAGGCAACGGCCCTGGATCCCTGGAGATCCATGGACCCTGAAAGCTTCATGCTTACTGTGTTTGCCAACTGGTGTGTGCTACTTTAATTGAAAATGGGTTTGGGAATTTGCACCAATACAGCACATTACCACCTGACATGATAAGGGCCTCAGGGTCCTTTCAAAATCTAGACTTTCATTATTTCAGTTTTGTACATACTCCAAAAATGTGCTTGTGTTGAACAAATGGCATTGCATATTGCATATAGGGTCGAAGAAATGGGGCCTAACAAGGGCCCACCTGCTCATTTTTGGCCCAGGGCTCCTTGCAGATTAATCCAGCCATGGCAGTTGAATATCAGAACAAAAATACTTGTATCTGTATTGGCCATTAAAACCCCATTCAGGCTTTACAACAGCTGTTTGCATGTGTGTCCATGTGCAGGACAAGTAAACCCGTGGTGGCCTCACATACCGGAGGTCTCGGCTGTGTTTGCACACTAACGGAACTGATATTTGGCAGCCTCCGCCATGTTCACAAACTCACTGTTAGGACTTTTATTGCACAGATCTCAGACCTGCTACTATCCCAACCCCCTGACACCCCCCACGCCCCCACCCCTTTCATCCATCCTCTGCCGGTGTGCTGGAGGCGGATGCAGGTCCAGGAGCTGCAGCAGCCGGCCGGTCCTGCCATCAATGCCCCCTTTAAGGGTCAGTGAAGCAGAGCTGCAGCACAGACCACCTTTATCTAGCACTCTCAGGACACTCATTCATACACCAGAGAGGGGGAGTTATCTGCAGCAATACACACATACAAGCAAACACACACACTGAGTTAAGCCTGTGTATGTGTGTACTTGCTTACTCAAACACCATCGGGGAGCGAGAAAACACACCTCCCGCGCTCATTTGCAGCCTCCTTATGTGCATCTGTTTCTGTGTGTGTTTTGCATCTGGGACTATGCATACACACACCTCTGTTTACTGTAAATAAAGATAGATTTCATTTTATAAACAAACTCATGTTTATTTGAATGATCAATCTCAAACTTGGGCTTGTGTGGAGCCATTCAGGGGTTTGGTTTTTTTTTGGTGAGCGCCACGCGGGAGTTTCTCCAAGGTGAACAGCGGACGCCGTTGGTTGTTTCCCATGAAGTTTAGCCGGCAACAGTCACACATCTCTCAATGGTGCATTCCACCATTGAGAGATGTTGGACACACACAGCAACACTCTCTCTCTCTTTCTCACACACACACACACACACACACACACACACACACACATCTGTTGTTACTGTAGCTAGTGGAACTAACCTTAATAATCTCTAATTTCAAAAGGTGACTCACCATAAACAAACAGTCAGAATGGCCTGAAATCCAAACTAAACAGAGAAGTGGATGTTACAAAGGAAAGAGGATTTTGCTTCTTTATTTTTTTGTAATCCTATTCACTCATTCATAAATCATGCTTCTTGAGTCGCATGAGACAGAAACCTGCCTTCTTCCACCTTTATTTAAGATTTTAAACTGTTACAAAAACAAGGCTAGTTTCACTCCCACTGGCAATATAAATTCATAAAATTGAGTACAAGCTTAAACCAGAAACCAGGCATGACAATGAGAAATTTGGCATGTTATAACTAACTGATGGCGATAATGAATATAATTACAGACGGTGAGTCAGTAGGACCAAAGCATTTATGATTTGGGACCAAAATCACAATCTGCCTCTCTCATTCCTTGGTGTGTGTCATTTTGGTACAAAACATCACTTATTTACCCAGGGCCAGACCTTATGTAAATTCATTTCCAAGAGACAATGTTTTGGAAACTTCTGAACCCCATTTATTGAAAGCAAGTCACAAGATAGAATGAACAATGATAACTGTAACAACTAACTACTGAACCAACAACCTTCCAATGACGCTTGCTTCTGTAATTGACCCTTTTCTCAGCCACGCCCCGAACATGCAGCTGGCCAATCACATTGCTGGTCAAACACTGTTCCTGGGGCACTTGTCATAATTACAATCACAAGTTAGGTTTATTCTCTTTTTTGAAAACCTAAAACAAATCCAGAAAAATGTTGGCTGTGTATTGTTCCTAATGTTAGTTAGCTAACACTAGCTAACTTAACTTACTACTGAATGTAGGCTAACTTTATATAACCCTACTGTTTTTGCTTTTTAATGATTGTAATAGTGAATAGAGACCTACCCAGCTGATCTAATATATTCTTATTTTTGGCTGCTTGCATGCTTGCTTGTTTTTTCAAACAGTATGTGACACTACGATACAAGAAAAAAAAGCCTTTAGGATGAGGACTGATAACAGATAAACTGAACTAAACTGTATATGGGAAATCTAACACTGTTTTGGGAAACATTGCTGGCGTTGCTTAAAATATCCCTAAATTTAAAAAGGGCAGGACGGAGCCACCATTGTGCTCATTAGCATATTAGACATGCTAAGAATTGCATCTTTCATTAGAGGGGATTACACACAGTTTTATCCATTCTTGTCTTTTTTGCTTTTGGAAAGATTAAAAAAGACGCCATCTTCTTAAGTCTTTAAATGCCAGGTATCGCTCAGTTCAGAGCCCCGTGCACACCGCTTTAACATGTGGAGAAATCCAAAGCTTGACAGGCCAACCATGCCTAGTATGACTGGACTGTCGCCGTTTGGGTGAGTTTAGTGAACGGTCTATTCCAGCTGGAGGCATTCCCAACCATATATCGCTGAAATAATATTGATGGGAGAGCACATCATACCCTCCTCGTCTCATATCCACAATGAAATCCTCAGGGACTCCTGATCTCCAGAGGAAATGAGAGGTTTGAGATCTCTCTGCTGATAAAGTGGCAAACCTGTCACTGTGTGTTTACACAGCGGCACGTTTTGCTGCTTCCCAGCGCCCTCAACTGGGCCAGAACTTCCAATTAAAGCCCTTTTCCTCTGCTGCTGTTTATTAGAGGAGTGCTAGATAAACTTGAAATAACGTTTTCTTTTTTTTTTTCATTTCTGGAGACATGTATGAAGTCATTCATTGCCGAGTGTTATAGCCACTCATTGGGCTCCGCATTAATTCCTTGTCAAACATCTTGGCATGTGAATTAATCTTCATAGAGGTAGTTTCCAGCACTGAGCTTGAAATTTACTGATGGGTTATATTACGCTCTTGTAAAAGGCTTTCCAGAAGAAGTGAGGCTGTCAGAGCAACTGAGGCCAA
The DNA here is from genome assembly GCF_021292245.1 of Micropterus dolomieu. NCBI lineage: Eukaryota > Metazoa > Chordata > Actinopteri > Centrarchiformes > Centrarchidae > Micropterus > Micropterus dolomieu. Next base: position 4,506,253 of record NC_060164.1, on the reverse strand, counting down.
GAGGCAAAATGTGTGAAGACTTTGTGTGAGAGGAATAAGGTAGAGCTAAAGAGCACACAACCACTCCAAGGTAATGCTCACCATTTTGAGTGTCATGTCAGGTTTTCATTCCGTGATATGTTAAAATGTAATAAAACACCAAATGACAAAGTAAGCGACTAGCCGATGAACATAGTGGAGCATTTTGCAGTGTCAGCGCCACATATTTTCCTCTGGAGTTGGTGGAGGCCAAAGCGGAGCTGACAGATCATACTGTCATAAAAAGGGTTATAAGAAATGTATATCATAATGATATTTATTGCAGTATAGTCTTTCTTTTTTGTGCTGCACATTATGAAAATAGCCAACATTACAAATCATGTATTTTTTTTGTCTATGAAGAGTTTTAGTGCCCCATCCCATTTTTTTCTTTCTACCAGTAATCAAATCCTAAGGGAAACATTAACTTTTTCATTGAGTTTTATGCTACTACTGCTGCAAAAAAATCTACTGTCAGCAGCTTCAGGCTAAAGATAACAGTGTCACTGACAGCCTTTAATAAAGGCATGTATTATTCAACCAGGTCTAGAGGGAAAACAGCTTCTCATCATAACTGTTCTGACGATGACAAGTCAAGTCAAGTTCATTTGTAAAGCCCGATATCACATGTAATTTCTCAATGGGCTTTAGAGGGCTTACTCCAAAGCTGTGGTTCCTGACCCAGCTCAAGCTCTCTAGGAAAACAAGAAAACTCTCAGACAAATCCTTAGTACGTAAGGAGAAAAGGAACAAAACATAAAGAGGAAATTCAAAGACAGATTGGACAGCTGGAGATGCAACAGAAGCTGTCAGTGGGGAATGAGCAATTTCAAAAATGTAACAAAAAGTTGTAAACACTGGCAACTGTAATGCTGTGACCAGTTGGGTAAGTTTCACCTCATGTCAGGATTTCACTCCTGCCCTGCTGTACTCCTGGTTGCAACACTGACCTAGATTCTTGCATAAAGAATAATGTGTGCATGTGTTCACATGCACGCCGAGTAACATGATAAGAGACACAGGTGGTCACGTTGCTGATCTGCACCAGATTCAATAAGACCGACGGGCTGTCTTTGTCCAAGCAGACTACTGTACACTGACACTTAAAAACACACAAGTGCTGTACTGTAGTTATTGACTCACTTATACCATAACCACCTTTACTCTGCAAACAGAAACTGTACACATGATGAAATGAACACGGATACTCATGTGACCTGGAAATAGAAGAAACCTGGTAAGAAATAAAAGGAGATGTCAGTAATCAATCATCATAGATCAGATACAGTCCTCTATTATAGTGAATAATCAGTATTCAAATAAATATAGTACTTGGATTAATTTTACTTACAATCTTTACACTAGTGTAAATGAATAGACTCAGTGAGACAAAAATTAGTTGGCATTTGTTTTCTAAACACATACACACACACACACACACACACACACACACACACACACACACACACACAGTAGTATTAGATCACCAACAGTGAGACAGCATGTTAAAGTGTTTAAATTCCTCACTCATGCCCCTGGGTGTCCACAGAGGAATCTCAGGCCCATCCAATAAAACAGAGTGTGTTTGTACGACTCCTGGCCACTGAGGGCTGCTTTTCACATTACCAAATACTGTACATTCCTCCAAATGGTAAACACAACCCCGTCCCGCACACAGAAACACATAAACAAGTCGAAATACTGCTGTGTTTGTGTGTGCTGGCAAACAACACATAAATCTGGTGAGTCAGAGATAGCTGGTGTGATAACTGTAGTAGTGAGTGTGCAAATGAGTGTGTGCAAGCATATGTGTCTGTGTCATTAGGGTCGAACACCGCCCAACTAACCTGAGGAGCCAGGTAGGGAACAGCTGGAACCAGGCAGCAACATCTGTTAGTCGCGTCAAAGGCACACCTACTGTCGCTATTCCGTCTGTGTGTGTGTTTCTGAGGGTTTGTGTGTGTAGAGGGGTTGTATGTTTGTACACCCATATGACCCCCCCGAGTTTTAACCTCTAACAGACCTCCCCCCACCCGAGCGTCCAGAGGTCTTTGGGTTAAAGTCATATCTGCCCTCAGCCAATAATACTGTTATCAGCTGGAGTGTGTTTGGTTTCTGCTGGGAATGAGAACATGGTCCTGGCAGGTGAAGGTTCAACTCAGAAGGAAGTGGTTACAGTTCTGAATAAATACTAAGAAGAATCTGATAAAATGGTGTGTTACAGCAGCCTGGGAGATCAAACAGTTCTCGGTCTCTAACAAGATCTGATCAAAATATTCTTGCATAGCAGTTTGCATCTACATTTTAACATCTGTTATAACATCAGTGCATCAGGCAGACAAAAGCAGCAGTCACTGAGTCATTTCCCCAGGTAAATCTTATTGAAACTAATTTTCTTCACATAAAATTATTATCATTTTTGATCCAAAGAGATATTCAGGCAATCATAGTTTCCCTTCCTTTAAATACAGAATTTTCTATGTATTTTCTTATGCAGCTCGAACTTAAAGGGGCCATGTGTAGTTTCCAGTGGCGTCTAGCAGTGAGGTTTCAGACTGCATCTTTCTAACAAGGGAACCAAAAAAGAGCCAAACACAACGGAAACAGCATGACACCTAATGCTAGAAACTCCCATTGCAAAGTAAGAGTAATATTTTCATCAGCTTGACATTGAATTAATCCATGCTCTTTGCATGACAATGTTAACTGCATTTACCAGAGGCTCAGCAGTGTCAGCACAGCTAAATTTTTTGGATGATTTATTGGACGATAATGAAAAAATTTATTGAGAACCTTTTGGATAGTCTTTATTTACAATGTATCATTGTAGTTTCCATTGTTTGTTTCAGCATAGCTAAAAAGACTCCATCACCATCATTTCTTGAAAGCTAAATAAACACTTTGAAATAATACCAGTACATAGAATATCACATTAGCTGGGGTAGTAATGTAACAAGCCATAACGTTTTGCAATGTATGTCAGCAACTGGTCGGCATTAGCCAGTAAGCTAGCGTTATCTAAACTAAACTAACTAAAATTTTAATGTGAGGTTACAACCCATTTATAAACAGGCAATAAAAAAGTGACACATTTTATTTATCTACATATAGCCCCTTTAAGTAAACAGGGAGGTTACCAAGTTAGTTTAATTGCTAAATATGTATAGTATCAGTTAAGAGCACCTCACAAAAGTAAATACACTTTTACATGTTTCAAAAGAGGGATGGCCGGTCTAACTAAAAGGGAAACTACACCGTCTGTTTACATGTCTTGGGGAGTACTACTGCATATGTGAAAAAAAACTTTATATAAAACCCTTTGTGGCTCCAGAGGGAGCTGCAATAAGTCTGATAAATTGCCTCAGGCGATTCAGTAATGGTCTCTGTAGAATGCAGGTCAACTAAATGTTCTTTTCCACACCATTACCTTTAAGTGCCAGTTCACACAAACCACTTAACACATTTTCTCTTTTACATCTGGTAGGTGGTGGAAACACAGATAGTTTCAGTTTTAGGTATTAAGGATATCTGTCTCTGAAACTGTGACCACCATCTCACTATATGGGTGCTGCTTGAAGAACTGAAAAATAACATATAACTAAAAATATATCTGTATTATTACATAACATTATTATTTACTTACAACTATTTGTGACCATTTCTTTTGTTTCTTTTTCATGACAATTGTAGGTAATGTGGAGGATGTGTGACAGGTCCCAACTAGTTATCCAACCAGGCTGTTGCTTTTGCAGAGGTATCATGGGAATAAGTCCATCTCCATGTATCACATGCTGGTTCACAGAGTTGAGCTCTCTTAGGCTCAGTCACATCACAGTGCATTCAACTGCCCTGTGAAAACAACACCACATCCATTCAGTCTTTATCAGTGCATCAGCAGTCAGGGGAACACATGGCTTTCCCCACAGTACTGGGTTCACTCTCTATCATATTTCCCTCGCTGTATCTCTTTTTTATTCTGTCCCTACACAAGGAACAAGAAAGGTTTTATGTAGTACTAGAAAATAGTTCTTTAGACCTCAAGCAGAATAGACTTTGGTATTATAAAGAACCTTTTTAGAAAGGGCAACAGGTTACACAAGTTATTTATTTGAAACGCCTTTTTAAATCAGAGATTACAGGTTACTATAGCTCCATATAGAACCACTCACAAAACCAAAGAACCATGGAAGAGCCCTTATTTTCCTGGAGAGACATTTTGGACATTCAGGAAAACAATTTTTACATCTGGTTTGACTTGTTTTCATAAGTGTAGGTCCTAAAAAGCCTAACTTTCATACAGTTCAGGAGCTACATTTGTTGAGAGTGGATATCTTGCTATTTGTCACACTACTTATTATTTTTGACCAGTGTACGTGTGTGTACCTTACAGGGTGTATGATTTTTCAACGATTTATATTGGTTTTGGTTGAGCCTTTGTGTGGAACAGTGAGAGAACATGTTTGTCTAGTGCGGTTTTCCTCCTGCTTTGGAGGGCTTGCCTCAGCCTCCTTCACCGTCATTACAGCCAGCTGAATGGGAGGGAGAGAGAAAATCAGTGTTTCTATGTCCCCAGGACTCTATGCTCCCAGGGTCCTATGTGCCCCAGCAAATATCCTCTTAATATGACACATTAGAAGACCTTTCAAAAGGTTTAAGTTCTCAGCAATGTTTTCCCTAGGTCAAATGTTCAATCTATGTTTCCCTGGGTCAATATGTTGATGTTTTCTGCTTGGTCACTCTGTTATTCTCTTCCAAAAGCTCCTCTGACAACATCTTCCTCAGTCAGAAATTCGCTAACATTATGTCTACATTGAGGCTATTGAGCTTCCCTCTTGCCCGGCTCTGGCACAACAGTGGCACCGCTCTCCACCAGCAGCAGCATAATGTTGCCTGAAACTTGGTTGGCAAGCTAGCCAACAAAGCTAGACAGCAGTAACGTTACCAATGTTCGCACTACAGTGTGTAGTAAGTTTGCTAACACAAACTTCAGGTTTATAGCTAGCAGCTAATCCTCTGTCTGTGAAACCTCTGACTTATATTGTTAGATGATAAGTCGACAACTCTGCTAACACAGGCAACAACACAAGACATAGCAAAAAATTATTACTTCCCAGTCCAACAGAAAGGCCAGCTTGCATCCTTTCAGCTCTTTTAGCTCACGCTAATGAGTAAAAGCTAGTCTGATATTTACTCTTGTCCGGTCTCTTGCTTGGTCACACTCTCTTTTTCTCTTCCTCACTTCTTTCAACATCTTCGGTCTCTTCGCAGCCCCTGCAATGATATCCACAATAGGAATACTGAGCTAGCATCTTCTGACGTTGTACATTCTATACTCTTTTATCGTATGCTTGCTGATGAGTTTTGTTGATGTGTTGTGGTGCCTTTCACCCTATTACAAGTCAGTGTACCTTCAAAATGATTTTGAAGCTGTTATTTTAAGATCAAAATACTACATAATGTTGCTTTCATTTTAAAGTTGCTACTTCACTACACAATTAATTTACACAAAAGCTAACATATCTGGTAGATGCTAGCTGTACGCATCACTAGCACTTAATTTTACTCCTAGCCACATTTCTGTCAATCTCTACTTTCCAGGCGCAGAGCTGATGGCTCATTGTAGAGAGGCTGAGGACTTCTAGTGGGCCCTTATACAGTGGGCACTTTTATTGATGCGACAAAACAGCCTGAGAGCTGCTTTCACACCTTCAGTCAAATTCTGGTGACTTCTGGTGAAGTTTCTGCAGCACTTCACTGCTTCTTCTGATGTATTTATGTTCTTTTGTGTCACAAAGAGCTCAGAAAGAAATAACAGAATATGTATGAAAAATGAAGTAGAGACAGGGCTACAGTAATGATTCAAGGTTCATTACTGTGGGACCACTTTTTAATGGACTTAATGAACTGACAAAGAACACAGAGTACAAGCAGAGCAGTTAACAACTTTAAAATGTGATTACTCACCAGCAAAAAGACAAAAACATTCTCAAGATCTCGTAGAATATTTAGAAGTTAGTTTTAGCACATATTTTGACTATTTGAAGGGATACACACATTACAGAAGCAGTCTGTTCAACATGAAAATGAGCGGACACCATGTCAGCGGACTATTTTTTCTCAAAATTTCTCCCCTAATGATAGGCCTTTGATAGAACTTAGATCTGCGTGAAAGACCTGCCCCCAAACACAAATGATCAGGTTTTGATATGCAGGTGTTGACATCTTATGGGACTTCTACTCTGCTAAGTGTCTAGAATGCCGTGAAACTACGGTTACTATCTGAAACAAAACTTAACACCTTAGCACACACACACACACACACACACACACACACACACACACACACACACACACACACACGCACACACACACTACAAACCTTTTCTCAGTTTGTCTAATTTAAGGATATCCAATTCTGAACCCTATGGTGTGAGATGCGGTTTCTAGAATTGTGATGTTCAATTGTGAACTTCAAGCCTCTGTACTATAATCTGACAATGTGTCATATTATATTAGTTGCTACTATATTGCTTTTGAAACACATTTACTATCTAGCGATAAAGTTTGAGAAAAATCTCGAGCTTGATCCTTGTGCAGACTGAAATGCAATGCAAACGGTAAGTGTCAACTGTCACTGGTTCCCCTTTGAAGTTGTTATTGAAATTCACGAGAAATGTAGTGACTGTTGAACACTGATCTATACATACAGGGGGACAATAATAGGGTGAAAGACTTAACACATGAAAGAGAGGGGGAGAGCTAGGCAAGCCTCGATCAGGTTTATGGTTACTGAGGTGACAACACAGTCACTCCCAGCAGGTGGGAAAGAGGCCTGGTGAGGTTGTGCATGTGCATGTGTGTTAAAGGTCAGTTGGTGGTTGCCTGGATTCCTTCATGCTAGTATTTAGCTACGCTGCTCCAGACCCTGTGTTTTTAACCATGACAGCTGCAAATATCCCGGCCCTCCGACAACTTGACTGACTAGAAATAGAGGTGTTTGTGCATAGGCTTGTGTGTGCATGTAAAAGTGTCCTTCATCTGCACATGCTTGTACTTGAACTAAATGTAAGCTGACACAGCAAAGTCCTCCTAATTAGTGAGGGGATAAATTTGCTTTTCCCTTAGGATAAGACAAACGATCTATGTGAACTATTATCAACAACAGGATAAATACACAGAAGAGATGCAAACATCTTACATAATGCTCTCTCTACAATAGCTGCAGTAACATCCGCGAGCAGAAATGTTTCTAAAATTCCATGTAGAACCAAACATTACGTATGTTGCTCTTCTTACCAATGGTGCAATATTTGAGAAAGCTGCAAATTTGGTGGCTTTAAGCACCGACTTTATGTTCATACAATTGACACAGTCCTCTTTTGTGGAGCAATGTTTACGCCGGCAAAGGAAGGTTAAGTAAAAGTGGATGGTGCAACAGAGACACTGTGTTCACAGCTTCCTCCATTTAGGACACTGACAAGAAAAAGAGAAAAACAAATTAAAATAAATGTTTGTTTTTGTGTGTTTGTTTGTTTGTTTGTTTGTTTGTCTGTTTTGGTTACTGGGAAAAATTCTTGAGGGTGGGATGGCAATGTGGGGGCTGGATTTTGATCTCAAATCCCTCAATCAGCCACAATTTAGTAATGCGTAAGCAGTTACTGTAATATTTCTTTCCCCAGTAACTAGTAGTGTAAGTGATTTACAAAACAGTAATAATTACAAAAAGTGCTGCATCAATTAAGTAAAATTATTACTTTTTGAGTCTTCAAAAGGAGAAAGTAACTTATTACACTTCCTGAATAACTTTCCCAACACTGGTCACTAACCTACTACACAGTCACAGGCTGGAAAACTGTATTTAATGTCTTTCTATACTTGTTCAGCATGGAACTTAATGACAGCCTAGGCATATATGTATGTTCCTCCTGTCTCTCTGTTACAGGGCCTCTACACGACGTGCCTGAGTGAGTGGCATGTGTAGGGTGACTGAGTTCACAGTGTTCACATGTGGGTGTGTGTGTGTGAGAGAGAGAGAGATAGGGAGGGAGTAAGAGATAGACAGAACAGCCGGGGTCAACTGACCACAGAGGAACTCTCCCTGCAGGCTTCAGGGCCCACAGCTGATCGCAACACATGGTAATTAGTTTACCTCAGGACATACACGCTCACACACACACACACACACACACAAGAACACTACCACATTCTTACGTCGCAAAAACACATCTTTTAGACACGTAACATTTATAGACTTTCCTGAAACCCATGAGTCGAATGGGACTGGTCTCCCTTACACACAAACAGCTTCTTGAGCGGCACTCATGCACACGCTATCAGTCTATTTCCTTGAGTAACATGGCGGTGCAGTAAAATGACATAGAACTTTGTCACACACATGACATTGCAGTGTGGAAGTGGGTCAGGCAGTATTTGCAAAGCGGACAGTGTTTGTTTTAACTTGTGGACACCAGATGGGTGGAGTCACCCAAAGCAGGACAGTCCAGGACAGCTGGTGTCAAACACTGTCAAGTACACAAAGTCAAGGACATCTTGTTCTGAAGACCATATAAGCATTTTTCTTATCCAAACTTTTATTGTTGTCAGAGTGAAAAAGTATCTCAAACTACATTTTCATCAGGAGACCTACACTGAAACCTGCAGCAGTAACAGTAAATCATAAGTAACATTAGTTATCTCATAATAATTTTAATTACTAATTATTCTGTTGATTGCATCTTTATGATAAATCAACATCAATATTTTGTGGAGTAAATGTCAAGAAACTGAAAAATGTCCTTTAAAAGTCCAAATTGAGTCTTTAAATGTCTCTGAAAACATCTACTGTGCATATGGTTTGCTATGTAAATGTACGTATGTGCTGAAACTAGTTCACTTACCTCTCTGTGTCACTGGTAATGTGTGGTATTAAGGTGTTGATCATCATATGACCGGATCACTGCACTCTAAAAACACAGCCACATGATCTTTGTGAACACACACACACACACACACACACACACACACACACACACACACACACACACACACACACACACACACATAGTGGTTCAATAGGAAACATCACACCACCTCTTTCTCTCTTGACTTTTCAGGCCACACCCGCTGACGAGTTGGATGCCATGGCCACCTTGACACCACCCTCCTCTCCTCTTGGTGTGTTCTAATTGATCATGAGACCACGGAAACACACGAGGGAGGGTGAGAGTGCCAGGAAGAGAGGGTAAGAGATGGAGAGAGGGAGATACACATGAAGAAAGAAGATGATGTGAACAGGGCTAGAAAAAAAAGATGGAGAGAGAAGAGAAGGTCCATCTAGGGATTGAGTTAATTTAGATTTACTGAGTAACTCTTTTTAACAAAATATTTCAATTACTTTACAAAAACGTTTGTATTTGCATAATTGACTATTTATTTATTTATTTATTTTTACAACAAACACATGAAACAATTTGTTCTAAATAAGAGAGATAGCTAAAGGCCGTAAAGGGTTAACTGAGAATACAAAAAATAAAAACTCTACAGTCGAATTGGTTTAATATATGAGCAAAGCACTCAAACCTAACTCACTCCTTTAACTTCCCTATGAATGTGACTAAAAGCCACGAATTGATCCTTATTATACTTGAAAAAAAAAGTCTGTCTTTTACAATGTGCTGTCTTTGTAATTCTACCAGCACACAAACACACCCAGTCCCACACAGACACACACAAATGGGAATTAAGGTCATTACACCACCACCACCACCGCAGTCAGGACATCCACATTACACTCATTACAGTATGTGTCACCCTCAGGTCAGCATGCTGACCTTTGCCCTTTTTGACCTACAAAGTTAGTTAACATGACCTGTCTGATAGACGTCTAATAGAATCATGCACTGCTTTACTGCTCATCTGATGTGTGCGTGTGATTCTTACTGCAGACTGCTGATCAGTTTGTTGGCTGTTATCAATGGACCTCTCTATGACACAGTGACCTTCAGCGTGACCCCAGCTGGCTCCTGGAAACAGCATAGGAAGAGAAAGAAAAGGAGCTGTGTTCTTGTGTGTATGTACAATCTGATTTCAGTGCTCCTAAAATGTTTTTTAAAAAATACAGTAATTACCAAAGATACACTGTTATTGAGGGCACGGTTAGCACTGTTGCCTCACAGCAAGAAGGTCGTGGGTTCAAACCCCGGGTGCCCCGGCCTGTGTGGAGTTTGCTTGTTCTCGCTGTGTCTGGTGGCTTCTCTCCGGGTGCTCCGGCTTCCTCCCACTGTCCAAAGTCATGTGGACTAGGTTAGTTGGTGACCCTAAATTGTCCTTAGGTGTGAGTGGTTGTTTGTCTGTATGTGACCTGTTCAGGGTGTACCCCGCCTTTTGCCCGATGCCAGCTGGGATTGGCTCCAGCCCCCCGCGACCCTGTACGCAGGATAAGCGGTTGACGATGGATGGATAGACACTATTATTGCGCAGCTTCTTACAGCCATGTTTTGAGGCATCTTAGCATCATGTGAATCTATGAGTGTGTAAATGGCTTTTCTTTATGTGTCCATCACTGCAAACTGTTTCCTTAACACTTCATATATTACTTATCCAGGACTCTATGTCCAATTTTAAATTGACCTATTTCTAAGTTGACCTATTAACCTATACATTTTACATATGTAGCCTAATACGTGCATCCACGTTACGTTTGTATACTGGAAATTTGCATGTGAAACCATGTGGGGACTGAAAACATGGTTTAACCCTCAAAGCACTGACTCATATTAGCCCACTAGGGAACTAGTTTTGTCATGCTTTTGCAGCTCTGCTGAGAAGCACCCTTTTATCTCTCTTCTCAGAAGATTCTGGATGGATTTATTTGAAACAGTATTCAGATTTGAGTGAAACTGAAAAGGGCTCTTGTGATATAAGCCTTTTGTGTCTTATCTGTTCCCCATGCTGGACCAGCTCTCTGACTCAGAGTCTGGTTTCTCACTCACTCAATTCATGCCTGCACGCAGCAATACTTAGTGATTATCCTTGTCCCAGCAGATGGCTTGTCTATGTTTTTTGGGTAATGGAAAACATCCTCTGTTATCCCCGCACAAAATGAGGAGACAAAACTAGAAAGATAAAACCAGGGCTTTATGGGATTTTGCTTGAATGGAATTTGTGATAATACTGATAATTTATAATAACACAGGATATTAAAATATGCTTGGGGCCAGCCATACATACTTACATGTTCATTCCTGTATCTGGGTGACACTGTAAAATGTGTACTTTATTCTTTATCCCCAATATACCTTTGTAGAAATTTTACTTTTTATTCCACTATATTTATATTACAGCTAGCTTCCAGTTACTTTGAAGGTTAGGATTTTACTTACAAAACATGATCAGCATATGCATCATGATGCATTGTTAAAGTGAGCCTATGTAAATCTTGCTGAATAGCGGCCACTGTGGCCACAAGAGACAACTAAACATGAATCTTAAATGTAGCATTACAGTAGCACAAGTCAGTTATGACCAGGCCAACAGATGTTATAACCCATACTTATAGGCTCAGGATAAGCACACCTTTTTCATTCAAGGTGAAGCATGTAACAGAATATACATTTATTAGAATTACCTTAATCATCGGACATTAAAATCCTCAGTAATAAAAATAATCCAATAATATAACACATATAATTAATAAAAATACACTTTCTAAAAGGGGTATTTCTACAAAATGAGTACTTTAAATTATGATACTTGAGTACATTTTGTCGCTAATTGTTATGCTATACATCTACCAGTAAAATGCAGGTCTTTAAAAAAGTTCTATTAAGACTTTATTGACAGCGCTCATACAGTGAAGATAAGACAACACATTTACAGCATGACTGAATGTGGTTTCAACAGCTCTTCTTGGTAGCTGACTGTTTTTTTTTTTTTTTTTCAACTTTCTACAAAAAGATACATGACAACACATTACAGACAAATGTGAAGATGTTGTTGGCTGTCACCTTGCAGTTTTTGTACGTGTGTGTGTGCGTGAGTGAGGCAGATTTGATTTGATCCTTGAGCCATATTTCCTGTAGGTCCTAATCCAGTCCTGTTGTCTGCGGCTACAGAGGCCCATTTGGGACAGAAAGCCCTGGGGGAGTGGAATAAAAACTGGATAGCTGTATCTGGTTGTGGTCAGACCAGTCATAACCCATAATACAGCATAAGGAACATCTCTGGCCTGGGGGATAAGAGGTTATGAGACAATACTCAGGCAAATGCTATTTAATGTGGCGGGCAGCTGTCTATCTGGGTGTCTACCTGCCTGTCTGTCTGTCTGTCTGCGTCTAATATTACATGTTTTTTAAATCTGGGGCTGCATACCTGATCTTCTGGCTTTTTATGGAAACTCTATCCTCCCTGATGCGACTGCTTTCTCGTCTAAGGCCTCCCAGTCATGCCTGACTCACTTTATGAGCCGTCCCCGAGGACAAACAGGCCTTCATGCTTCACGTAACGCTTTGTGTATGTGTGTGTGTGTGTATTGGGAAAGTTTTACTCATTCTTAATTGCTTGTGAATGTGCATCCAGGCACGTCTTGCAGTTTCGCAAAAAAAAAAAAATAAAAAAAAGGTTTGGAAAAGTTTCATCAGTGTAAGATGTTGCCTCACTTTTTAGCGCTGTTTGCACGAAGCACATGTGCCGTTGCAGGATGCGCACTTCCAGATGAGCGCTCGGATAGTGCCTTGTACACATAATCACATAACTGCATTCGATGAATCAATTCACAGAAATAGTCAGAAAAGGACAGTTCAGACAACATTGACCGACATTATAAAGTACAACATATGTACAGTAAGTGCATTTGTGTCAGTATGACATGACACACATGCACACACTTACAAACCTAGTCTTCTGACATTGAGCTCAGTCTAGTATGTAGGCCAGCTGATAAGAGCAGTGGCAGTAGATAAGTACTTATCATAAAAAGTTATTGTGGTGTTGAGGAGACTAACTATCAATCAATGTAGTCCTGCTTAATAATGACTGACACTCTAAGTTATATAAGTTATCTACCCTGTTAAAGTGAGCTGAGCTATTATGAGCTGGCAGATTCTGTACCTCTACAGTGTGTTAGTTGTGAAAGGGGGGGGGGGGGTCAATTACAGGCCAGAGTACAGGGCTGATATGAGCCTAGCTTTTTAACCTTGGGAAAAAAAAGTTAGTTTATACAGCAGTGTAAGTCCTAGCTCAGCACTTCAAAATGAAGTCACATGACCATAAAAGTCACCTGCTCTTGGGTTTGCAGTGTTGTGTGCCAGGGCACAGACATGTGCATGACGCAGTTTTGGTTAAAATCTAACTGACAATCTTTGCATTGTCAGCGTCCATCTGCCCCAGTACTATAAACTGTAAACAGCATAGGGCCTAATAAAGAGAAACTGGTAACGCTTCAGATTGCAGCGCAATAAATGTATAGATGTACCCCATAGTTACTTTAAGTACTACAAAATTATAAAAGAACAATTTAGTTTGCCTGTGTGTTGGTAATAAGGCCATTTTGAAATAAAATTTATTTATTTATTAAGTGATGCAGAGGTCATCACTCCATCTTCCCTGAAAGGTCCATATTTTTTGTAATACTGTAATAATACTGTACCCTGTAATGTCAGAATAGGTTGTGTAATAAGTTATTTGTAAGATCCTGAATTGTTACCCCTTCATTCTGTAGCTACACATCTTATTTCCCAGTACCTACATACATGTATTGCTAAATCGCCTCTCGAGGCACAAGTGGTTTTACAAGACAGGACAGACAAGGACGAGCTGGTTAACATGCTAACTGCATGCTCACCAGATATCTCTACAGTACACTACATAGATGTCTTTGACATAATGTCAGAATGTTAACTTCTTTATGATGTTGATCAATCTTTTTACCATGGCCATATCTCACACATTGTACCTTTAAGCAAAAGATGGCCACTATAACACGTGACATTTTAAGGTGTGCTCTTCAAATTAAAAGTCTTTGCCAGACCTAGGATTTTACTTCTAATTTTATTTTATAGGTTTTATCATGTGTCCCAAAAAAGAAGACATGGCTAACCCTAACCGTAGAAAGTAGTCTCCAGCCAGCCTCAGAGCAGTTACACTGTTGCTCAGAGGATTTGACTTAACCAAATAATCACTAAAGAAAAAGAAAGTATACTATGGAAGACTAGCTAACCATGGTAACTGATAAGAACCTGAGAAAGACATTGACAATGTATAGACTGAGTGACCATAGTCTGCAAAAGAGACAGGAGGACTTGGTTGCCCAGAGAGGACAAGCTGTGCTGTCAGTGTGATGAGGGAGCTGTAAAGATAGATTTACACTCTCTGAGAGAATATCAAAAATACGAAAATATAAGGGAGGAGTTCTTTCAACAAAAAAAAAAAAACAGAAAGAGAGAAATGACCCCTCCTTCTGGGGGAAAAGAAAGAGTGTTGGCTGCTAAATATGTCACGTCCTGCCACAACAAGAGACACCCAGTACAATACACTTCAGAGTCACAATCTCCTTTTTAATACTTTATTTTATTTTTATTATTATTCATTTTTTTCAACATCTCTTTATTTTATCTTTTATCAGTAGACACTTGCATTGTTTTTGTTTGTCTTGCATTTTTAAAATCACATTGAAATTTAACTAATACTAACCTGGTTACTTATGTTACTACTTTGCTGATATCAAAATAAACCCTCAGCCTAGTCAGACTCAAATCAGGAGAGGAGCACAAAGGTGAATGTTCAAATTAGTTATAGTTAATATAGTTAATAGTTTGCCAACTGACTTCCTCATTCAATTTTGACCTACTTTACTTGCCGTAGTTGTGCAGACCAGTTACTTTGTAATGAGGGATATTTATTTGGAGGCTAAACAATGAGTGTTACACCACATTTCTTACCTGCATCTGGCTTTGCTGTATTACTTTGGCAAGTATAATATGATCGTATACCAAAAGAGCAAAAATAAAAATGTTATGTCCGTAATTGTAATAAACAAAGATAATCCATTAAAACCCACTTTATCGGCTTCAGAATCATGAAATGTCGGCCAAATGGGGTCATGGAGCGCAAACCTCACCTGTTCTAACCTCATTCAGCCAGCCTGCATGACACACACCATCCCTCCAGTTTCTCGTGTATTTAATTAACATAGCACTTTAAAAAGCATACAGGATATGCACCAAGCGCTGTGGAAATAAAGCAAGGTTGAAATACAATCAAGTTAAACCCAATTTAAAACCCAATGAGTCAGATGAAAATAAAACAGGTTAAACACAATTAAAAGCCAGAATAAAAGGGGGTCTTAAGGTGGAGACTCAGCCTGTCAAATGGCCTCAGGCAGGCTATTCCAGAGATGAGGAGCTGCTACAGAAAAAGCCCTGTCTCTTGCCCTTTTGTTTCCACAAACGGGGCATAGCCACACATAGCAACATGCTACGGTGGGAGGATCTAAGGGGTCTGGTTGTGTTGTAAGGGGTGAGAAGTTCTGACATATATGTTGGGGCGAGACCATGGAGAGATTTGTAGACAATCAGAAGGATTTAGATGTTTATCCACTCCATCCAGTATTCAGCACCATCTGTGGTCTGCTTCCACTGCAGGACCTGGCCTCAGGCAGAGCACACGGTAGTTAATATGGAAGTGCTGGAGAATGGATAAGGACAGCGCGTGGGGGCAGGAAGGACACTAATAGAATAAATTGGGTTGGAAAAAGTGAATGAGTTGTGTTTATTAAAAAAGGGGCATATTGTAGATTTGGAGGTGGCCTTGGTCTAGACGCTTGCTGCAGCGCCAGATCATGTAACTGCTCAATATTAAAATGACTTTGTTAGAAAAGGGACAAGTAGAAATATTTAATTAGAGAATTCAAAAGCAAAAAGAGATAAAGACAGAGTGAAAGAGAGAAAGTGACATTACTAACGATGAACATTTCACACCTGTTTGTTACCCGGACTTGACTGACTCCATCCATGTATGTGTGGATAATGGTGTGTGGGATAGTGATTAGGTGACTGACAGGCACAAACAGTCAGTTGATGCTGTGTGTGTGTGTGAGAGTAGATTGGGGGGAGGGGGGTATCAGCCCCTCTCTGTGTAAGTATGTGTGTTTGGCGGTGGTATGTGAATGAGTGTGTGTGTGTGCGTCAGTGTGTATAGCGCCCTGCTGACAGCAGTGTCCTGGCTGTGATGTGGATGGTTAAAGGTGCTGACAGGCTTGTGTTGTTTCATGGTCCTGCTGGGGGCTGTCGGGGCAGGCCTGGGCAAAAACGCTTCAGTACGCTCCCCTTCTATCCCCATTGTGGCCGGGCCTGTCGGTTAAATATACAGCCTTTTACTCACTTCATCTCTTCAACACTAAACCCATAATGAAGTTTAATTGGTTTGTGTTTTGGTATTGTTACACTAAATCTGAAATGTCTTTTGGTGTTGAATAGCTATAATTTTAATGCTGCACTAATCAATATTTTTACATTAGCAAAGGAATATGTAATGTGAATGATGATATTCATACCAGCTAATGTCTTACACAGGTTTTTAAAAGCAGCATGTTTGTTGTGCAAGGACAAAAAAAAGGCGTCTGGGGCCATCTGAAAACGGCTATATTCATCCAGTGGCCAGACACTCCAGATGAATGCGAATGTTGTTTCGTGTCTGCTGGATGTGAAGCAACTTTTTGCTAAATGCATCCTTCATATCAACTTTATATGGTGTCAGGGTGTAAACAGTTTGAGCCACGTTCCCAAGCCGCCTAAAATATCAATTAATACCGCCTTAACAATTTGAGATTGGGAGAAGCCTCTGAAACAGCATTATTACCATAGTGTGAATCTTAAACCTTCCACTAAAAGCTTCATTAAGTTGTGATTGTCCTCGCCAGCAAAACAACAGCATTGGTCCTGAATGACCTTTCTTGTACTTTTGGCAGAAGGAATTTTCAGGTGTTACACTTTCTACAAAAAGTCTTAGGAATGGATAGTTGAGCGTACTAAGTATGAGACTTCGTCTCCACCCAGCATTCAGTATTGGCTATTTTTGTAACCTTCCAGTAACATGTATTTTTAGCTACCTGAATATTAAGCCACATCATAATCATTTTCCATGACCGTTATTTTCCAAACCTTAAAGTGAATCTATGGCTTATTATTACTTAGATTTATTTAATTCTAGGTATTAGTTTTATAGATTATGATAATGTTGTGCTCAACAAAATAGAGGAGATCTTGGAGTCTGTGGCCATCACTAAGCACAGGTCCAATCGGGCAACAAACACGAGCTTTCAGACATTCTTACAGATTGTAAAGAAGCCAACAGATTAGCCAGATTTGGTACCATGTTTTTATCTATTTGGATACAACTGACAGTTTGGTAATCATTTTACAGTTTGGCTTTGTTTTCTTCTCCCAATTAGCTTGATTAACCGGGGTGTTTGTTTTCAACCTGTCTGATCATCTGACTGCTTCGTGTTTCAGGCCCTGTCTGACCTTTTTTCAGTGATTTTGCCACAATTAAAGATCTCGTCAATGGGTGTGGCAAGTAAAGCCTTAACATAACCAACAGATACCTACCAAAATAAAGCCAAAGTTGTTGTAAACTTAAAAAGTATTTTTTATTTTCATCCCATCAATAGGGGCACCAGGTTAGCCAAATGTTTACAGGATTTATTTTGGATTACACTGACAAATGACCTACTTTGTTTGGTATTTTGGGTAAACTAATGCGGTAGCTGCTCCTTTTTGTAACATTTTGTAACAACTTCTAGCCTCTTGTCTCCTGGTAAGATACATGAATGAGCTCCCATCCAGTGACAAATTCACAGCTGGTTAACTATAGTTTTCACAGATTTTCTGGGTTAAATCCTAAAATAACCTTTCATGACAGACATCAGAAATAAAGATGCATTCTTTTGTGGTATCTAATCAACATGTAAGCAGCAGGATGGAGGAACCTCCATCTCATCAGATGTAAATGATGACTGATCCTATCTTTAATAAAAATATTAATTAGTCATGTGTCATCCAAGGCATCCCGCCCTGTAAACCTGAATGTACATTGCCCTTTGTCCTGCCTGTCATATTTATGTTTAAGTCATTTCCACCTTTACTATGAAGATTGTGTGACGAATAACTAACTAACTAATGGGTGTTCTGTGAGGACAGGAGGGTTTATGTCATGGAAAAAAGATGTGAAGTGACATATACATGGAAAAGGTGGACATCTGATCATAGTGGTAGCCTGACTGACCTGTGTGTGTGTGTGTGTGTGTGTGTGTGTGTGTGTGTGTGTGTGTGTGTAGGGGGCAACCCTGCCAGTGAGACGGCCAACAGCCTTTCCATATCTGTCATATCCTGTTATGAGGAAGAACAGTGAAAAGGATCACACACACACTCACATATCCACACACAGAAATGTACTGTACACATTCATGAAACTCTTAGCATACAATGTTGACTTTGCAAGGCAGTGTTTAATTTTTTTTAAATCTCTGTTTTCTACCATTCTGCATGTATTCTTGCCATTTTTTCAGTATTTACAGTCACACATTTTGTCCATCATTTTGTGTTTACATACTGAGATGATGTAAAGCTTCTGCAGTCAGTGTACAACAGTAGTTTGCACATAAGCAACGTAGATTAATACTGCATGCAGAGCGCTATGTCTGCTTGTGGATTTCTTGTCATAACTCAATAGCCGTAAGTATTTCTTTAAGCGAGCTGTCATCGCATGCTGTCATCCACAACTGTCCTGGAGTCAGCAATGGAGCGGAAGGATGGAAAAAGAAAGAGGAAAGAGAAATGAGGACGTTGACAGCTGTTGAGGACATCACCCCTGACTCATGAGATGAGATGGACAAGCCAAAACTGACATTTGTCTCTGATTTCGGTCTGTGGTCCACTTTTTCCATTCAGTCCATTTTGTTCATCATTCTCTGGTGTTTTTGGTGAACGAGAGCAAGATCATTGCTTTACTGAAGGTCACTTTATTATCTATATTAAACTATCTTCTGCTTCTGCTTCTTTTCTAATTTTGTTTTTCACATTTTTATCTCTCACTTCCTCCCTTCTTCCCTCAGAGAGCACAGTGTATCATAAGAAATATGCAAATTTTAACAAAGAAGGCCATTGTGGCAAATGACGTCTTCTATAATAAAGACGTGGGCACCGACACATACTCATTGTGCTAGTCAGTTGACCCACGGTAGAAATACTTAGCAGTGTTGTTTGAACAAGGAGATAGAGGCTAAACCCAGCCAGTCATGTGAAAGTGTGTGTGTGTGTGTGTGTGTGTGTGTGTGTGTGTGTGTGTGTTTCTTTATGGATTGCTATGTTATGGCTTTTGGTTGTGAAGTGTCAGTGAGTTACAGACACTGTTCCATTTCAAATCTTGGACCCTAATAATGTTTCCTTATTCACTACACAGTTTAATGTCTAGTGAATAAACACTCAAAAAATTACCTTAAATTCATTTCCCACAACTTATTTGGTCACTAAACTATTTCACTCAAATAGGCCCATAAAAAAATTGCAAGCTGTATTATTTCCATGTATACTACCCCTGAGGATGAACTAATTAGGATGAAGAGGATCTGATACAATACTATTATGTCCTAATACTTTAATGTTACAGTTATTTGAAACAAGAAGAAAATAAAATAGATAACCTTGTTTGTCCATAAAAAAAAAAAAATAGGCTACCAATCAACTATTATGGCTTCAACAGGTGGCATTGTTTTCTACATTTGTATAATGTAGACATAGACAATTAGTAGATTTTCATAGAATCAAATGTTATTTGTGTTGTTTAATAATATCTGTTTCTACAACATATGAGAGGATTTGGGTAAAAGTAGTACAGGAAATACTTGGTGTTCTCTTCAGTGAAATAAAAAAGATGTGTAAATATCAGTATTGGTCAAACAGTGTTTATATATACTGTATATATATATATATATATATATATAAATATATATATTGTAGTAAAGTGTGTTTCTGTTTGGAATGCAGCCCAGGAGTCTGTGAGGCCATGTGGACTGAAGATTGATTGACGTGTCATACCTGCGAATGATCTACAGCTTGCTGGAATCTAACACACCTGCTCACATACAAACACACACACACACACACACACACACGCAGCAATTGTTGTCCATAAAGGCTTGCACAAGGGAACACAAATTGGACACTAAGTAATACAAGACATACACACACACACACACACACACACACACACACACACACACACACACACACACACACAACCCTGCAGATAATCTCTGTGACCTTCACCATGGCAGCAGACATGCACACGTACATGTAGACACACGTAGACTAAACCCACTTACAGGTACATTTACACACAAAAGGAATACTTTATTATATCCAGGTATACACAGCTCAGTAGACCATTATTAGCAATAAGGAAAGTGCAAGTGTTGACTTTTTAAAGTCTGACTATTGCAGTAATGTCATTTGTAGGCACAGAGGGTGCTGTATGGACACTGTTGAAATCATTGTGGTAAAAAGGACCATGTATGATTTTTCAGGCGGTGCATTATGATCCAGAGATTTGACTGATCTCCTGGCTGCCTGGAGATTTCACAGTGACTTTAACGTTAGGGAGTTTAAGTAAGCTAAGAAATACTGCTGCACATACCACCATGTAAAACCACAACTTGTCATTTTTGTACAGATTAAACAAACAAAATATAATGTGTTGCAGTTTTTTACAACCTGTAATCCCATTTTCAAAACTCTAAACACAATTAGCCCAACATCGATCTGTTCAGGACAATATTAACACAATTCATGTTGTTTCCACAGAAAATGCAGTCAGTTAAACCATTTCTAAAATGCTACGTTTTTCTTTAGGTACAGGCTTATCCAATACGAAATGTTTCTTGTCTTATTTACAAATGCTTGCACACAACATTCATCAGAAATGATGACATCTTTTTCAAAACCTTAAATAATGTATAAAGCCTCTATTTCTGCTACAACAGCAGCTCAAAATCTATATTGAAACAGCTGATAAGCATTTCTGAATTAACTTATCATTGAGAAACAGCTGATTTATTGTAATTTGGATAAAATAGATCAATCACACCTAATTCCATTCTCAACCAGAGACGTCTACAGGTGTTGAATTTCTTTCAATTACATACACAGTGCAGTAAAAAGTGGACTTTCTGAAGTTTAGTTTATCCCATGTGCAACAACAACACAGAGCATAGCGAGAGATGACATTAGATGTGATGTTGATGAGATCATGTGGCCAGATGCTGAAGTTAATTTTGATTTGTACACATTTTGAACCAAAAGTCACATATGTTGGATTATTTGTTGATCGCTGGCTGCAATTTCATGTTGCTAATAAAGCTTTTATTTCTGTAATTCTGTCACTTACAATTTTTTTTCTACTGTCCATTCTATAAAGTAAAGATGGCTCTTTCACTTTTACATAGTTTGTTGCCAAAATGTGCACATTCAACCCCTCAAGCCACAAATGTAGGGTGGTTTACAGTAAAAGGAAACTGAATTACAAAAAACAATGGATTTCATAGTCTACTGTATGCAGGTAGAGCTGAAACATGAAAAGTAATGCAGTTTTTGTAATGCCATCAAAGGTTTGAAAGTCATTGTGCTATGATTGATTGATCTGTTCCTCTTGGGGGGTGGTGGCACATTGGCTAAGACACATGCCTTTTGTGTGAGAGACCCTGGTTCAACTCCACACTGTGACACGTCCACCAATGTGCCCCTTAGCAAGACACTTAACCCCTAGTTGCTCCAGAGGTGTGCGACCTCTGACATATATTTAATATATTTTGTTTGAAGAACAAAATGTGATTTTGAGCACAAAATGTGCCATTTGGCTAATTCTGTGAGGTAGGTGAGTTGCTGGGTTAAGAGTTTAGATAAAGTATCTTAAGTTTAGGTAAACACTATTTAGCAATTGAAAAAAAACCTGTAATTACAACCTATTGTAGTGACCTATTATATTTACTTCCAGACATCAGACTATGACTGGAATGCCACCAGTGAAACCAGTGAGTCACGGGTCACAACATCACTGGGGTTGGTGAGAGGAGGAGGAGGGAGAAGACGAGTAGAACAAAATGGACAGGTAGAGGGAGGGCTGAGGAGGTCAACGAGAGAAACAGAGGAGTGTGGCACACAGGAGGAGGAGGACACACTGAGCAGCACTCCTGCTTCACTGCGTCCCCTGTGTGTGGTTGTAGATTCGCAAGTCTGTGTTTCTAAGCTGCATGTTTTTGTGTGTATTGGTGTTGCTGGCCCCTAAATGTGATTTGATGTACTGGTGTGTGAGTGACAGTGAGAGAGACAGAGCAACAGACACAAAGCAGCTAACTAAACAACAGCAAAAGGACAAATCTGAGTAAAAGTGCAGCTCTGCTCTAGAAATAGCAAATGGCCTCAAAGTGGAGAAACCAGATGGGTGGTACACACACACACACACACACACACACACACACACACACACACAGGTTGGCTAGCTGTGTGTGTGTGTGTGCAGGCTGTGGTTTGACGGATGAACTGATGACGGCCATTTGAGGAGAATGAACTTTAAACCGGATAACACCGTATACAAATACACAAACACACACGTGAAAATGCGCAACTTTATTAGGAACATTATGCAGGTAAGTGTGTGGGAAACTGCACTGGAAAGAGGAGGATTTTGGAACCTGAGCAGAACCTTGCATGTGTGTTTATGTGTGCGGTTTACGCCTGAGTGGTCATTTCAGTAGACACGCTGGCACTTTACATCCCCACAGCATGCATATAGGACACTCAGCCAGACAGAGCTGTCATTTCTAAACATAAACATTGCAGTATGTAATATAGACTGGAGTTGTGACAGTGGAGTGTGTGTGTGTGTGTGTGTGTGTGTGTGTGTGTGTGTGTGTGTGTGTGTGCGTGTGTTTGTGTGCATCTTTGGCCGCCTGTTCAATTTCAAGGACGGGTTAAACACTGCTGTCTTTTTATAGCATCAGCAATTCAGCTGGTGTGTGTGTGTTTGTATGTGTGTGATGGTGAGGAACTTAGTGAATGAGAAAGAAACTGTGTATGTGTGCATGTGTTTGTGAGAAAGCAACTGTAGAAAGATCCTTGTGATACATCAGTTCTGTGGCAGTGAGAAAACTTGGAGGGAAAAAGTAGTTGTGTGTTGGTATGTGTGTGTGTGTGTGTCTGTGTGTCTGTGTGTCTGTGTGTAAGCATGCACACTCCTGCATGTCCTTGGGCCTCTCAGCACAGCTTTGTGCCCTGCAGGGCAGTCATAAAAGCATATGAATCAGCCCGTGTGTGTCTTCGCTCATACACACACTCCAGAGTATTTTTCCATTCAAGTGTGAAAAAACAGACAGCACCGTCAGAGAAGAAGATGACTCACCTGACCTGCATTTCACACACTCATTGCACTTGCCTGGGAAACAAACATATCACTGTTATTTTCAACACATGCATAGGTCTACTCTCGGTGGATATACTGTGGATTATATAGAGAGCCTGTCAGGTGTTCAGGCATTCAAGGTGGATATTCTAAGCTCTGAATGGCTAATTGTGTCTCTAAGCTTATGATGTAACCACTGCATCTAAATGTTAAATGGTAAGTTTTTATATTCCAGCTTGGTTTGCTAATGTGCTGGACCAGATTATACAACTAATCTGGCCCAACACAACTTTCGGTGAGAGACCTAGAGATGCAGATCCACTGGTTGGCAAAATGCTTGTTTGCCCTTTGGACAAAGCTTAGTATAGAAATCGTCTGACAGGTCTTTTGAAAGGTTTTTCTAAATGCACCTGGTAACCACAGTGGCTATTTATAATTTATATGATTTTAGTTTTTATATATTTTTTAAATACACTCCAAAAATTTGGAAATGAATTAAAATAAAGTCATTTTCTGTTGTATCAGACACACAGGAGTAAATGTTTCTACAGAGCACAGATATCACTCAGAAGAGCGTGTTATTACTGTCTACTATAGTATCCAAATATATCTCGACTAGCACAATAGGTAGTATTATTGCTAGTGTTTTGTGGCTAGTCATAGCCCAGCTAGTAGTGATTAGAATATAAACATTTATTTGTTGACTTGCTAAAAATTCCCTTGCTAAACTAACTAGCTGGCCAGTTAGCTTGCTACCAAAGCTAAACACCAATGTTGAAGACAAACTCAGCAGATTCTTCTAAAGCTTCTTTTGATCCGTACAAAGCCTGGCAAAGTCCACTGGAAGCGTCTCAGAGGCGTTTCAGCAGAGTAGCATGCAGCCTGCCCCACGTTACTGACTTGTTATTAATTTGTCCATAGAGCTGTGAAGAAGGTAGTAGTAAGTACTACCTTCTTCACAGCTCTATGTGATCCCGTTTTGTTCCATCAACTTCAGGCTGCCTATCCCATAAGAAGCATGTCATAATCAGAGAATTTTGTCTGCCTGATTGTGCTGACATGTTTAGATTTTGTTGATTTGGTAATCAACCTTTGCCTTTTGTGCCTTTTGTGATTTATTTCTGTATCTGTTTTAACTGTGTTTATTGTTTTATGATTGGGAGTCCCCACAGGTGTTTTATTTTGAATTCACCGGATTCTCTATGTCAGTCTGCGTCTGACTTCCTGCCCGGTTTGATCTGCTCTGTGCTGCTTGATGTGGCAAGCCAGGGTGCGAACTATGGGGGAGCCAGGGGGAGCTAAATAAGGCATCAGCTCCCCTAAAAGCATGATTTGTGATATTTTGGGGGGGGTCTCTTGACAGCATGCTTTATTGCCAATAATTTCTATATATTTCTCTATCATCATGGATCCATGCATGAATTCAGGAGCGTCAGACTTCATCCAGCCTGAGGGAACGATCACCGACCGTCTGCAGCGGGCCAGTCGCTCCGCAATCTTCTGTCCCTGTAAGACCTTTACACAGAAGACATTTTGACGACTTTTGTGGAAAGACTTTTGCAGGTAATGTTTCTGTAAGTTATTAATAACTTACTCAGAACACTGCTTTGTCACTTTCAGAAACACCTGCCTGAACCCTTGATGTTCTGGTAAGCTTATATCTGAACCTGCCCGACCCTGCGGGTCAACACAACAGGCTCAGAACTCCCTGCGGTCTCTGTGGCTGGAATGACAGAAATGGCTGCTTGTCAATCAACTGAGTCACTGCGCCCACCCTTTTGCCCTGGGCACTGAACAACCTGAAGCTCCACCTCCTTAATTAACCCTTTTGGGCCAGGCTGTGAGGTTAAAACAAACATTAAAGCTTCATTGGGATAGTTTCGATGGCTGTGCTTTTTTAAAATACAGTCTTGGCATGTGGATTCAGATCACAGATTCTTACAGATTTATGGCTGTGTGACACCTACCCGTGACAGATACAAGCATTGTATGTGATTAAACTGAAAAATACAAATTAAACACAGCCAACCGCAAGTTGATACATGTACCTTGCCATACACACCCATTCTGTATTTCAATAGCTGCTCTTAAAACACTGCTGTCTGCTCCATGTTGTGTCTTGTAGATTTCAGGTCTTGGCTAAGTAGAGACCTTGGATATTGTTACTGGGATGAAATACGTATAAGCGGCTACAGGTATGTTCCTATTAAGGTTCAGCAGTGTGAGAGAACACTGCTGTTATTAAGTCTGCCTGATTACAGGAATGAAAAGGAAACCATATTATCTTGATGCTGGTGGTCGTCTCATTTTTCCTGCACTTGGCTTTCAAAGTGGTGTTTTGGCCATTTCTGTTGTCCACATGTAGCCAAGGATGTCAGGCCATGGGCTTAACTGGGTATAGTGAGATGTAGAAAAAATACATACCCTAACCGAAGTGAATTATTAAAAGTTATTTTTGTAGCTCGGGACATTAGCAATGGTGGAATGTAACTAAGTACATTTTCTCAGGTTCAGTTTTGAGGAACTTGTTTGATTATTTTTATTTTATGATACTTTCTACTTCTATTCCACTACATTTTAGAAAGAAAAGTTGTATTTTTCCCTCCATTTATGTGACATCTGTAGTGTGTGTGCAGGGGGCTGAAACCAATCCCAGTCGACATCGGGTGAAAGGCGGGGTCCACAAATAAAAACAATCACTCACACTCACACTCACACCTAAGGGCAATTTAGAGTGACCAATTAACCTAGCCTACATTTCTTTACACAGTTCTCCACGCAGACAGGCCTGGGACGACCAAGGTTCTGTGAAGTCACAGTGCTTTGCAGATTTTGATTATTAAGATTAATACATACAGAGTGATTATCAACTTTACACGTGCGTTAACTTTTGGTTTCCTCCCAGATAGCTACATTTGTAGATAATGTAACTAAACTGTCACCTTGTTTACATATAATGTTGTCTTACCATTGTTTCTTCTTTCCACTGGATCTATTTTTAGTGATGTCCCTGTCTTCTGAGAAGTCAGCAATTACCACTCAAAACTGTTTCCTCTAAACTAAGTTATTACTAAGTTATATATTGAGTTATTACCTCACACTGAACAAATAGTAACACAGTGGGAGGCTGTCAGATGATTCATCCTTTGTACCATATGAAATCCAGACTTCAGAGATGTCCTGTGGTGGAAGTCATGAGGAAGATGTATTTGAGTAAAATGAAAAACACAACATCAGCGTTTTATTTGTGGGTGAACTTTGACAAGTTCCAATTTTTCAGATGTTACTTTCTTCTCTCAAATCCCTTGGGACATATATTTAAATGGGGTGTCCTAAAAAAATTTTTTTTCTCATGAGTCAGCTGCTCCTAACATCTGCTCTTATTCAATTGTATTAAAAATCATTTCCATTGTATCTTTAGTCATTTTTTTTTAAATTTATTTTTAAGTGAGAGTCTTAATGAAGTTCTGTTTTTGAAGTTGTGGAAGTTTCACAGTTCACCTTTGAAAGCGTTGATCTTCTTGAAAATAAAATATCAACTGTAGTTTCCAAAGGCACCTTTATTAGAAAGCGAAAGCTCTCTATTGAATGAGAGTAACTTTCCACAGGAATCCTTTATGGTCCATGTGGAAGTTCTTGCTTGAAAACATACAAACCACTCCGTCTGTCTGTCTCCGTCTCCGTCTCCGTCTTGGCCACTCACATTAAAACACTGCCACCTTTCAAACACACAACTACTCTCAAATCCACACCTTATACACACAAATTGGCACTGAACTCCACACATAATCGCACTCACAAACTGACACACACACTGGCTTTGTTTGTGGCCAATGTTGCATGCCAGTGAAAACAATGACGGTCTGTGAGAAACAGGCGGGAGCCAACCTATCCTTGATATGACAGGTGCAATAGCAAAGCCTATCAAATTACTCCTGTAATCATTAACTACTTGTGGCCCACTTTGTGTGTGTCTGTGTGTGTGTCTGTGTATGTGTGGGTGCATGCATAGTTGTCTCAATCGCTCAGGGCTGCTAGGCTCTCTTATGCAACAGGTCCTTGCTTTTGTTGACTAATGACCTTATCAGGCCTCTTTGCACAATGATGTCATTCCCAGGTGTGTGTGAATGTTACTTTCCTTATGACCTCTACCATCAGTGTATGAATGTGTGTTTGAATGGGTGACTGTGAGATGTAGTGTAAAGTGCTTTAAATAGTTGGAAGACCAGAAAGGCGTTATTTAAATGCAATCCTCCCAGAAAGTGATTGATAAAAGCCTGACAGAGACTACATTTGTGCAGAGTACAGAGTAAAAAGGTCACATGTTTAAACCTTGCAGCAGTCAATGGCCTTCTGAGGTGTCTATGGTGCAACATAATAAAGCTATTTTAAGTAGGGACTATTGAGCCTATATAATGTTCTAGGGTTGGGGTGATGTAATGCCTTTTTGAGAAACCAAGGCCAGTATTAATATTATATAATATGATCCATCACGTTATGATGGATGGATACAATAGTACAGCAGATCAATACTCTTAACAACTACTGCATGGATTGCCATGGAATTTTTAATGGATAGATTGTACATATAAATCCCTACAGTATGGTTGAAGTTTAGGCAACAAATCAAAGAGATCAAAGATTAGGGATGACTTTTGGCACAAAAGCCCATTCACCATTTGGCATTGATCGTGATCGGCGTTGGACATACATTGTGTGCTGCAGAATCGTCCAGTGTTAACTTTAATTCCCAAAAATACTGGGATGTCAGTAACAGCCTGGTTGTCTATGGGAGGTGTTCACGTTTAATTGATTTTTTAAACAAAATTTCATTTTTAAGAAGTTGCACAGTACAACATTTTTAATCTTGTCATCAGTAGCCAATAGACTTTTGGATTTGTAAATGCTCTGTATTTGCATAGCACCTTTCTAGTCTTTGCAACCACTCAAAGCGTTTTAACATTACATCACATTCACACACTGAGCCTAAGTGCTCAAACAGAAACTAACATTCACACACAGCCACCAGGGCCAATTCGGGGTTCAGTATCTTGCCCAGGCATGCAGTCTGGAGGAACAACCAACCTTTCGATTAACGTGCAACCTGCGCTACCTCCTGAGCCACAGCCACCCCTCGTCACATGTAATGCGCTGTAAGTGCTCTGTCAACAGGTTAAATGAACAAGACAATTGATCTCATGATCTACATGACATATGTACTGTACTTTAGCCACAAATTTCCTGACTCTGCGGCTCAGAGGAGAACCCTGCTGTGTTTGGATCAGACTTTCATTCACTTCACTGTCAGTGTGTCAGTACTCTCAGGTGCACTTTTTAAAAATCTGAATACACAAATTCTCCTACTAACTAAACTCTGCATATAATATGGAGTTTTGTACAGTGTCGAGATTTAAAGGTTTCAAACTGCTATTCCACATGAGCACAGGAATGCTGATCACATGGACTGATTCAATTTATTGCTGTTTCCTCTGAATACAACATTTTTATTATCTAGCAGCGGCATTATTTTGAAGTTAACTGTCAGCACAAAATCAGATCACTTCTTTAGCTGGCACACAAAGAGTTAAGCACAGTCTGAGGGTGTTGCACTGGTTATTTTCCATTCAATTACTGACATGTGGCATCTGATTAACCTGCGGTACACGTCAAATGTTAGTCTTGGAGCAACTCTGGAGGGAATCTCCAGCTGCCCAACTTCATTTAGTCAGACACCTGCTCATTACTGCACACAAAAACACACACTCATGCACACTCCCCTTTTCTTCTCCACACACATGCACACACACAATAAAAACTCTGAGGTGAGAATGAAATTCCTGTGAAGTTCTCAGGTAAATTAACTATGACAAGTGCAAACCAATCTCTCTCTAACTCAATTCAATTCAATTCAGCTTTCTCTCTCTCTCTCTCTCTCTCTCTCTCTCTCCGTCTGCCTGTGTGTGTCTGTGTGTGTCTGTGTGTGTATGTGTGTGTGTGTGTGTGTGTTTGCCTTTGCTTGGCCTCCATTCAGCTCTTACATAACTGTGTTGGTGAGAACCTGCTGGCTGTTCAAACAGGTCGGCATCACAGAGGATTAGAGGCTGACGGACATGACCCACATACTGAAACACTTTTCTGCGGGTAGCTGTCAGCCTGTCGCCTCCAGCCACTCTGTCACACACACACACATACACACAAGCACATATACTGTACACTCACTCATACATGCCCACACAATCTGCTCCTGTCATGTTTGAGCATCAGGGCGTTAGATAATAAATGGCTGGAGGGGGTTGAAACAGGTGACTGCTGTGCAGCATGTCTTACTGTGGAACCTGTCTTAAGGCCATGGACAGACTTTCCATTGTTCTGCCTCATCTTTTGTTTGAGCATGACTCATTTCAGAGGAGTGGCTAATTCAGTTTGTGCAGAAGTGCCTTGTGACTTAGGAATGTGTTGATTTTATTTGTCATCTAGAGCAGTGATTCTCAAAGTGGGGTCCGGGGACCCCCAGGGGTCCTTGAGAGGGTTCCATGGGGTCACCAGCAAAAAGTGGAAAAGTTTCATTTTCACTATAATTCCATCTATAAGCAACATAGTGACAGAATGCATGACTATTTTGGTCATATGTTTCCTACATGTTCTGTAATAAAACATCTAAAACCCAAAATCCTATCATATGGGTGATCCTGGGACAAAATCTTATCAAATGGGGTCCAAGAAAGTGTTGGGCAGGCCACAAACAGTCCTTTGAAGGGTATGGACGGTGATATTCAATATTCCTCTTACTGTCAACAAATGTAGTTTAATCTGTAGCGGTGCTACAAGTAATGTTGCTGCTCCCCAACACTGGTCACAAATATATATTGGTCCATTTTTAAAAGGCTTTGTAGTTTCTTAAAACTTGCAAAGGTTACTCAAACGGAGTCAATTGTGCATTTTGGGTGATAATTTTCCTTGGTGGATAAATAAACATTTGGTGGAATTGGGTTGGGGAATCAATATTCATCAATACTTGTTTGAAGCCCAATGAAACTGTCACACTAAATTACATAAAATGTAATGACATACATTAAAAATAACGATAACATATTTTAAGTGAATGACAGTGACTGGCAGTGTTTTCAGTGAAGATCAGTATCAGCTCAAAATATCAGCAATTGAATTTAAATTGGTCCGACCTCAACACGTAACAAACAGCATGAGTCATACGGTATTCATTTGTGCTCTTGGTGTAACCCTGCCCAGGCTGCCAGATGAGTGGGGCTTCACCGCACTGTGCCACAGAGTTTAGATAACCACAGGTTGCGTGTTTATGTTTATCTCTGATTTGCAGCTTCATTGACAATAGCTTCATTATCCTGCGGCCGCTGAGTCCACTCAAACGGTACTACAAGCAGGTAGAAGAAAATGTAATCTCAGACCTGATGAAACGCACGTCCAGAGCCAATCCTGGTTCATCCCTTTAAAGTGTCACCGTGACAATGTGTTCCGTCAGTGGGTAGCCAAGGCGACGGGAGAGTGGAGCACAAACACTCAGCATGGCCGTTGTGACATCGATCACGTCTAAATGACCCGACTAACAGATGGACAGCAGCAAAGGCTGTGTTTGTATGTCTATGTGCCATTCTGAAGCATGTGATCATACTTTTAATGCTTACTTGATTATATTTTTAGAGAAAATCATTACTTTTATTATGTTACATTTGCATACATTCATTGCACTACTTTATTTTATGCATTCATCATCCCTGGTGGTGTGCTGACACTATCCTACTGAAGCCACGCCTCCATGAGACTCTGTTCAGAGCAGCATACTGGATGAAGCTACTGCAGGAGGCTTTCAAATAGCCATAGCAGCTAATATGTGAACGTTGGTCTGAGGTCAGTACATCAGAGAACAGTGCCGACGGAGAGCAGTTCAGTGTGTCTGTTGTGTTAATGCCAATATGTTTAATAATATAAACACACATTATATCATTCTTTAAAGCTACTCCTACTCCTGCATTGTGCTGTAATGTAAATATTCAAGTTAACGGTGAGCGAGCGGCGTGCATTTAACTTGTCACGTTCATTCATGTAGCCTGATGAAGAGAGGCTGGTTGCGACCTGTCCCTTAAAATACGGAATCGTCCTGTATTTGAGAACTAAATAGTGCGTCCCGTTTTGAATCAATACGGGACACGCTTTGTTGTCTTTAATGCAGCATCCCATGCAAGTCATCCCACCCATTGTGTAAGGACTTACCCTTTTCTACCCCTGATTGGGTAATACTTGCTGCCATTGTTGGTTTGATTAAAACCGTCAGATTCAGGGCCAGTCGGAGTCAGATAAGGTCTTGGCAGGGTGTCGAGTTGAAACAACGGCGGCAGCGGCAGCTTGAGATACCCCCCCACTTCCCCACTGAAATGAAAGCGGATGCAAAAGATGACGAGCGTGGGAGAAATCAAATAGCCTACTTGATGAGTATCAAGCCAAACTGCACAGTTTGTTGGCCAGTGTTCTGTGTGGTGCACGTTGGCCTGTCAGACGTGTGACAGCATGCCGAGGCAGTGTAATGACTATAAAATGTAGGCCTCCTAATTTTCTGATTGATTACTCTGGATTTCAAATGCTGCCTATTTGTTAAGAAATATTGTTGCAATATTTTAGACAAAATCTGTGTTCACGCCACCCTGTTGCAATTACTCAAGTTCATTAGCAATTTCTCATCCCGTCCATCAACAGTCACGTCATAAACATCTCAGCATCCACTGGTTATGTGGAAAGGATATTTTCCAGAATGACAAACAAAGTGACAGCAAGAACACATGCTCTGTGGAGCTCACTAGCTTTTGATCACTCTCAACTTTGAGCAGTCCTGTTCATAGTTTTACTGTAGCTGTTTGAAAGACAAGCAGCTACTCAGTGCTGCTCGAGTAGTGTACTTCTGACAAGAAAACACAAAGGAAGTAGGCCCAACATGCTTCAGTACTGCACACAAGGCCTACTACTTCTGGTCCACTGATGTTCATGATGTTCATGGAAAATCCTTTGCGAAAGTCTTTTCAATCGAATTGTTTCAAAGCATTTGTTTTAACCTATTTTTACTTAATAAGTTACGGACATGTTGATTTTATAATTTAATAAAATACAGTTCACATTCAATTTTTTTTGGTCTCACTGTCATACATTGTTGGCCTATATGTTTATTATTGTCATAGCTTTGTATTCAGCCATGACAACATGACCATTAGTCTGTTGAGCTGTGATAGAGAGAGACTAAGAGCATCTGTTCACACTGATTTCAATAGCAGATGGCTTATTATAATGTCCACTGATATCAATCTTAATACTTTCTTGAAAACATATTTTAAGTTATGATATACCACCACTGGCACAACATCGGGCCCCCGCTGTGGCAGGCATCCCTTATTTTTCTGTATTGAAGGTGGCGACCCTAGATGGAACAGTAGAGACCAAATTATGCACACAAAAAAAAGACAAACTGCTTTTATTTCATGACATGACGGATATAATGTTTCAACCACAGACGGTCTTCCTCAGGTGAAGGTACAGAAGTGACCAGTAATCATCTCCTGATTAGATAACCGGCCATATCATCACAAATTAATACAGGTATGTGTTCACTTCTGTACCTTTACCTGAGGAAGACCATCTGTGGTTGAAATAATTCCAGTCATATCTAAATCAAATAAAAGTCTTCAAGACAGGAGTGTGCTTGTGTTCTTTATTATTTCTTTAAGTTCTCGCTACTCAAGTCTTTGTTTCAGTAAATAGTTACAGTACAATTTTACTACTACTCTACTCATCTCAGATAAGGTCTTTGCTGCCTGTTTATTAATGTAAAGCAGACAGTAAGAGGAAGCAACTCCAGGAACAATGGATCAGCTGCAAACATCATTAAAGCTGAACCAGCTTCCTGTTTAACACTTTTCAACCGCAACTAGCAGCTTTTCACACGCTAATCATCAATGGAATAGGTTATTATATTATACATATATTATATTATTATAAGCCTAACCAGGGTTATATGCCTAACCAGGGACAGGGGTTGCAAATTAGTCGTGGCTAGAAACCTGTATGCATGGCATCTACTTTGTATTCTTTAAAAAGCAATGTTCTATGCATTTGTCCCTGTCAAATAAACATTAAATAAATAAATCAATGGAATAAGTTGGGAAATACACTTTGTTGTTTTCTTGCCAAGATTTAGACGCTGTTATGCTAGAAATGAGCATAAAATAGTCCAGGACATAATCCCCCATAAAACCACAAGTTGTCCATTTTTTTTTATTAGTGAGCTTTAGGGGTGCTGATTGGGTGGATTTTGTTAACTGCGGACAGAGTCAGGCTAGGTCTTTCTCAGGCTGTTCAAGGCTTCATGCTAAGCTAAGCTAACCGGCTGGTGGCTGTAGCTTCATTTAACAAAGATATGACAGTGGTATAGATCTTCTCACCTAACTCTTGGAAAGAAAGGGGACAGCTGTATTTAATACAGAGGTAAAATTAAGTAAAGTAGTCACATTCATTTCACCCGGTTGCTATGACAAAGGTAAAATTTCAGTACCCAAGTACCCACACAGGTTTTCACAAGAAAGACATTTGTTAATCAAAATGTCACTGTTTACAAATTACACTGAAGATTCCAGTGTGTGGGAGCACTCACTAATACATACATACATAACATAAACAAGTATCCTGTACATGTGCAGAATCAATACTTCACCACAATAACAATACTTTCTAGGGGCACGAGGTGAATGCACGTCATTGATCTCAGTTTCAATGCTTGTGTAGTTTCTTTAGTTTGGTAAGGCAGAGGACATGACATAATGATTAAAACAACAAGACAAGTTCCAACAAGAGCTATACCATATCTTGGGAATATAGTTGTCAGACACACACTTTCATACATTACCATACCAACTGAGGACTATCAAGTGTGGACAACTGTTTCAGGTCATTTTGAAAAAACAAAAATATAACTCATAATACTCATAATATAAACTTATATTTCTGTCTTTTTTTTTTCTAAGAGGGGACTTGCAAACCTGACCGTTGCCTACCTATCAGAGGTGACCTGCACAGCTTGCACCAAAACTGACTGTGGTTAACACAAACTGAATAAGCCTTCCTTGATGTCTTTC
The DNA here is from genome assembly GCF_021292245.1 of Micropterus dolomieu. Lineage (NCBI taxonomy): Eukaryota > Metazoa > Chordata > Actinopteri > Centrarchiformes > Centrarchidae > Micropterus > Micropterus dolomieu. The sequence continues at coordinate 4,471,637 of NC_060164.1, read as the reverse complement.
AAAAACGTAAAATTATAGTTTGTTTTCAACAGTTAAATATCTCCCTGTGACACAACTTATCTGAATATTATCCTCACTTTAATTAAAAAAAAGCAAGGGTATGACCTTTATCTACATGGCTTTAGAAATTACCTCCAAAATGTCCCCTGATGGCTTGCTGGTCCACGGTGGGTGCAAACATACACACACACACACACACACACACACAGACATGGAAAAGAAAAAATGATGCAGACATCTTAAATGCAGTCAACTAAAAAAAAATCCATACCTTGACTATTTTGCGTACATTTGTGGCATGGGTGTGTGTGTGAGCCCTACAGATAGTGAGCAGATAGCATGAGAGTGTGCGTCATTGTGTGGTCTCTCTCCTTTACACACACTCTGACTGAACCAGCCTGTAAACCACAGACCTGACTCACCGTGCTGTTGTTATTCTTGCCGTCGTTCATGGGCTGTCTGTTCTTCCACGACCCTCACCTTTGCTCTACTGTCTCCCCGGGGTGAGCGAGCATTTCTATGTACTCCCCCCCTTCTCCGTCTCTCTCCTGTACTTTCCTCCTCGTTTTCTTTTATGTCAAGTTGGAGCGGGCTTCCTGCCTAACAATTGGAGGAACCCAACAGTCAGAGGTGCCACGCTCTCTCATCTCCCTCTATCTCATGCATAGATAAAGCACACACACTCACACATACACACATCACAGACAGCTGGCGAGGTGAGGGAATTCTGCAGGAAGCGCTGGTTCCTGTTCAGGGGTTCATGGATGTTGACCGTTTCAACTTGGGAGTTAGTGTGTGTTGTATGTAGTATGTGTTCAACTTAGAATATCTTCAACAATTTATAATAGCTTCAAAAGTATAGTTGTGTAGCACATCATTTCTGTGCAAAGAGTTTGCCAGTGCAGCAAGACTGCTGTTTAGTGGTTTTCAGAACGTTAAAGGACAATTCCAGTTTATTTCATTTGTAGGACTGACCATCGTTTCTATTGGTTAGAATAATATTGTACTCCCAAAAGTAATTGTTGTGTTATGTGAATGCAAAGACCAAAAAGAAAGGTGATCTGTTAGACAATCAGATGAAACCCCAAGGTTAGCTAAACTTATGTGAAAGAGAAAACTGCGAACGGTAAAATCGTTGCTTGAACTGTCCACTGTAAGCAGTATACAGACCAACTGATTCAACTTTGACCTCCCATACCTTCCATAGTTGTACATGCACAGCTTTCTTGTATATTGAGGCTTTGGCGCCAGTTCCATGGTTACTTGGGAGCTCGGACACCCACAAGGACATCAAGAATGTGACCGTCTGAGAAGAATGGTAAAATTGTCCAATGACGATAACCAGACAAATGGACAACAGTGTCAAAGCAGATTATTAACCGTGACATTAACTGTGTGCAACTTTCTTAGTGTTGTCCGACAGTTCCCTATAGGTTTTGACCACTCCTGCTGCTACTGTTTCATACAGTGATATTAAGTGCATCATTTTGCATCACTTTGTGTACTGTAGCCAGGAATGCACGTTAAACAAGTGCACAGTAACTTCATACCAAATCACAACCAGACTTTAAAAAATATTTAGATACATTTAAAATGAAACGTAAAACACCGGTAGTGTTGAAGCTGTAGTAATTTAGGTCAATCGGTCAACACCTATTATGAGTGAGACAATAGGCGTCAGAAATGTTACACTGAACTGCTTATTGGACGGCCTAACTGTGCTTTCAGACCAAAAGCGAAGCAAGCGTTTCGGGGCGGTGAGTTTACATACAAAGTCAATACAAAGACGCGTAGAGCCGCGATTTCCTGTCGGCCGGCGCAAATCGACGTGAAGGTGGCGGTGCCGACAATGTGAAGGCCTTCGCCTGAGTTGAAAAGTTGAAAATTTCCAACTCCAGCGAATTTTCGTGGGTTCTAATCGCCTTCTTGCGTTGTGTGTGAACTCTTGCAGCGAATGTACTTACGCGAGGAAAGCATCGCGAGGATTAAATTCGCGTTTGGTCTGAAAGCACCATAACAGCGTTTGAAACCTCCACACCCTTTAGAATGCAAGCAACAAGTTCAGGAACTTTCCGAAACTGCCAATCTGACAGTCACACCCACTTCTCTCTCAAACTCTCATTTCTCATTTTACTTTTTGTGTGTAGAAACCAGTGCGCCACCCTCCAGGAAAGACTGTCCAAAAGTGTGAACCATTAAACTGATATTTAAACCATCAATGCGTGTCGGCACTAGCTATGCTGGCTGGCTTTTATCCTGTCTGCTGTGTAGACATTCGGAGCACACATACACATTTGGTCAGACGAGATGTTGTATGAACTCAACCCGAACGCATCTCAGGCGTCACATATACACGCTTTGAAAAAAACGTGGCTATATACGCAAAACGCCAATTTGTGAATGATACGCTACAGTTTGCAATAGCGTTGCAACACAAAGGAGGCTGTGCGCAGCTGTAGGGTTAGCTGGTCGACATGCATGTATTTACTGACTTAGGTTTAGGCACTAACTTCTGTGACTGTTATGGTTAGGGTAAGTTGTCTGGGGGGGGGGGCTGTGAACTCCTTAAACACAAACATCACTTGCTAGCTAGCTAGTCAGCGACTGGAAGCGCTACTAGCGTTTCCGGTCACCGGGTGTCATATACACACAGTGTGTCTCATACACGCAAACCTGGGGGTGCTTCCTACACACGCAAAATCGCCATTTTGCGTACAATACCAACGTTTTTTCCAAAGCGTGTATGTGTAACGCCTGAGCATGAGAACAGGCTGATGAACTAGAGCATGCCCCTGCTTAAATGGTGTCACTGTCACTTTTTAGAATGGCTTTAAATGTGCTAATCCAATTATGTGTGTAAGATGCGGGTGTGTGTGGGCATGTGCTTGGCTTTATGTATGTTTGGTATTGATTGTTTTTTGCTATAGAATTCTTATTCTATTCCAACATTTTGGATGCACTCACTTTCAGTTTTACCCCCAAATAAAGTGGTTCATATGATCTGACTAAACTGTTTTCTTATTTATGGTCTGACTGCTTGTGTTTCCTAGCCCATTGTTGTTTTAGTGATGTTGCAATTTACTTGCTCACTAAAGTGTTATCATAACCAGTGGGAAAAAGATAAGACTCAAGTTAGAAATAAACCGGAATTATCCTTTAGCATTCCATGTGTGACTTTATAAAGGGTGTGGCATATATACAGACAAATAGAAGTGTTAGACAAACAGAGGGATAAAAAAGCCTGAGGTCTCACTGTGTATTCATACCACTGGTTGAGGTTAGGGGAAATCCTACAGCCGCTCTATTGGACAGCACTTTGTTTATCAGCTACATTTTCTAAAGCAGTCTGGAGCGGTCATGGTGACTGTGTAAAGTTTGTCTTTTCTAAGTTGCGGGTAACCAAGTCCTGAATGACTGAAATGCCAGCTTTTTGTGCATGTGTGCATCGCGATGCTGTAAGAGATTATGCTGGTTTCAAAAGTTAAATATAATTTTTAATAATGATTTCATGGGAAAACACAACCATAACAACCCATGACTGACCTTACCTAACACAGTCACACAGAATCAGCACACAGAGTATACACACACACTGGAAAACAGCTGGAGGTTGCCCTGGGTCCAGTGGTCCACTGAGTTGATTGACAGCTGCTTTAACAGGCCGTGATTGGCTCTAATCTTACCTGAGATGGACCATGCTGACCACCGTCTGTGGTAACAACAGTTGACACACGCACGAATGCCCTCATACACACACCTACCTAACCCCCTGCCTCTCTACACTAACAATACCCCCTCAATGTCTCAAACTGTGTCCCTCCAAATTTCGACCATCCCACGTTCATTTGGAAATGAAGACATACTGTTTGATCTGCATAGGAATTTCCCTTTCTCCCATCTCTAGGACAGAGGGAGAGAGAGGCGCACAATGTGCCAGTTAAAAAGACTTGGTCTCCATTGAAACTGGGCCCTCTAAACTCCCTGTAGAGCCCCCAGGGCCCCCATTACGGTTCTGGCGTCTATAGAAGGAGCTGTGGCGCTGAACACTGGGCCTCCTTGTATCCTCCCGGTGCCCCAGCCGAGAGCCATTGACAAGCCCCACAATGTCCCGAGCGCTCCTTTACAGTAGAGAAGGGCTCTTTTCTCTAAAGGGTGGCTCGGGACTCAGAGAGGTGGACCTACTTTTTCACAAGGAAACCTCTCCAATAGACGCATCTGCAATCTGTTGCTTGCCCCCAGCCCAGTCCAGCCCCTTCTCCCCTTCAGTTTCTTTTTTATTGCAAACAGGCCGCGAACAAGGACAAATCGACCATGAATTCCTCAGCGCCTGGCAGGCGCTGCCCGATCCAGCTCTGAAAACCCTCTCTCCTTTTCTCTTGTACTCTCCCCTCTCTGAGCATTCAGTCCCCCTCCCTTGCTCTCTAACTCTGTCTTACTCCTTTGTGTGTAAAAAAAAAAAGCCCTGAAGGCCTGTTTTTTCCTAAACTACCCTTTTACTTCTCTCCCACTCCCTCCTCATGTGTGTCTTTCAACTGCTTCCCACTCTCTCTCTGCGAGTGAAGTGGCGAATACAGGAGGTTAGAGGGCTAACGAACAGAGTTCCCAATAAAAGGCCTTTATACAGAGCTGATGAATGCGAATCTGTTTTACAGTGCATCTACCAGCAACTCCATTGCATGTCTCTTTCCCCCCTGGTGAGACAAATCCTTAACACAAGGTGTGTTATTGTTGGCTGACAACACTGTACTGAAAGACCTTATGAGCTCTTAATGTGGAGAGAAGTTGGAGGGGCCCGGTAGCTCACCTGATAGAGCGCATACCGGAGTGGCCCGTGTCCGAACCCTGCCCAGGCCATTTGCAGCTTATCACCCCCTGTCTCTCTTCACTGTCACTGTCAATAAAGCAGAAATGCCAAACAAAGAAACAAACAAAAACAATCTTTAATAAAAAAAAATGTGCTAAATGTTGCTAAAACTTTGATTTCACTTTCAGATTTCTTTTGAAAAATCAAGAGATATGTAAACTGAAAATAGAGAAGGTAGAATTAAGTCATACAAGAACATGTCCACCTGTCTGCTTTGCTGTCAATAAGTGTCTGTCTGTCAGCATGTCTGTCTTTCTGTCTGTCTGTAGAGGAACTTTCATGTTGGCTGCTAAGGGGTCACAATAGTTGCTGTATAATGGGACCACAGGCTCAAAGGAGGCTCATTCAAGCTAGAACACCATTTAAATCCACCTGTTTTCCTCCTCCCCTCTTTCCTCACATCCTTCCTTTACAGAGGAGCAGTGTGCAGTTCAAGGGCTGTATAGCTTGCTGTATAGGCTCTGATCAAACATAGAAACAGCACACACACACACACACACACACACACACACACACACACACACACTCTGCCTGTTTAACATCAAAGCTGACATGCAGTTAAAATATAACAACTATGCAAAGTTTTGCCTGCTTAAATGTCCAGCACAACAGCTGGAAATTCAAATGCACATCCAAATATAACAGGTGTCTGGCAGCTTGTATGTTACGATTGGTCCAAAGTTGATTTTCAAGATACCGATGATGATGATGATGAAGATTTTTATTATTGTGTCATGCATGCAAATGTGTCCAGACTACAAGGGCTTACAAGACCCTGCAGATGAATATACCAGATCCACAATGTAACATGTTAAAAGATTCATACATGTCTAATACATCATATATATCTATTCATTTTTATTTTATTTGTAAGGGGAACATGTACAATATTAAACGTGCATGTTATTTGATGCAGTGTGCCAGCAATGCATATTAGTGAACCTACAAGAGAAATCAAAGCAAAGAATAAATACAATATCTATTTTGCATTCTTTACAAATTTGTGAGACAAATTAAAAAACTTAATTGATTTTTTGGCCACTAAAACGCTGGGTACACTGTTTTGCTTGTATTTCTTTTCAGCAATGGTGCCCTTGCAAAATAGTGTTGGAAGATAACAGAGGTGGAGGAGAATTCTGACTGAACTAGTCATTAGCTGTCAGGCAGGTAGAGAACAGTGGATTTATCAAAGCTTTTTCGCTACCTGTAGTGTCTGAAAATAAGGCTTGTGAGAGCAGGCAGGGTGAACCTAAACAGCACAAGAATGGGCCCTAAAACCAAAACAATTAGTTAAAAGAAAAGCTCTGTAAAATTAAGGGGAACTGCTGAGTCCGGTGATGTGAGCGATCCCTTTCACATTACTCACAGTCGTTTGATCCAAAAATAATAATTATAGCAGCTTTAAGAAATTAAACCGTTCCAATTTCTGGACACCATAATGAAAACAAGTGGCACGTGGCTAGGCTATAAGAAGGCATACGTGTAATCCAACTGAATGACATGAGGAACTAATACCACATGGAAACACATCCACACTTGCACATGTATGAACCCACACGGACACCTACAGTAAACGCAAGCTCTCCGCAAACACAGGGCCTTGGTCACACAAGCCCTCTGTCAAGGCCACTCTCATCGTCTTTCCTCCTCCCTCGCCCTCTGTAAAGCCCTGGGGATCCAGTCATCCAAGGCCACTCCTCTGTGCACATCTGCTGTGCTGGACAGCCAGGCTGGCAGGCGAGGCGAGGGGCCAGTTTGGGGCCTGGCGGTCAGGGTACTTGGCTTTGGGAAAGGCTGGGGGGCTGGCGGCTGGATGGAGGGGGGGTTGAGATGCCTCAGAGCAGTGTGCGGGCTTCCATGGAGATACTGTCTTACAGTGTTTACAACCTCCCAATAGCGTGTCCGACCTCTCCTCCCCATCCCTCTATTCCTCCACAGGCCCACTGTGTCCTTTCTCTTCTAATGTAAATGTCGGGGGCTGGCAGCCTGATGAGTGTGTGTGTGTATGTGTGTGTTTGTAAGGGTGGGTAACTTATTTTGGCGATTCTCTGCCTTCCCTCTGTGTTGGAGAGGCGCTTTACGGTGTCAGCCTTTCATTTTATAACTCTCTCTATGTTTTCTCTCGGTTTTCTAAGAGGTTCTGTTCGTCCAGGCCTGCTGCCCACCAAACTCTGTTGTTAGTGCCATCGGGCATTCACACCGCCACCTATTAAAGTGAGTGAAAGGTGGCAGGGCTTAAGAGTGTTGTCTGGCCCTGAACAGTGGGCACCTGGCAGTGTCCATGTGCCAGCCTGGACACCAGGCCAAAAACAACCATCTGACCAAGTCATTTAGTCTAGAACTGAAGTCCTAAAATCTTATTTTTTTTGGAATAAGACAATTATTCTCTTTACTTTTTAATCAGTTAATATAACAATGAACAGGATTAAACAATTGGACACATGTGTGGAAACAGCAAAAGTGTTTCTCAGTAATCTGCTCGTCTCAGTGTCAGTGACTTGAATACAGCAAGATGAAAATCTTTTGGTTGGTTGTTCACAGCCTGCAGCCCCTACCAAGAAGAAATCAAAAAATTAAAGATGTGGCAAGGAGCAAATCAATCTGTGGGTTGAAGGTAATGACTCACATGCCTGTCTGAGACTAATGTTTTGAACATGCAAGATAGCGAGGGAAGGGATAATGAGCTGAGAAAACTGTTTAAACGACAATGACTCATTTCTCTGCAGACAGCACTTTCTTTTGAGAGCGCTGTAGGTGAGTGATTGCCTACGCAATCACTCACCTACAGTTATATAAGTCAAAAGAAGAAAAAAGACACACACGCACGCACACACCATTCAGGAAGCTAGACAGCTAGCAGACTGCTGATTGATTTCTGTTGGTAAGTACAGAAGCACCTGACCATTAGCAGAGAATGGGGGGGTGGAGCCCAAACAGAGGGGCTTTTTACAAGCCCTGTGTGACTGACAACACCACCAGGGAGCCATGTGTGTGTGTGGCAGAGAAAGAGACAGAGGGGGAATCTGGAGGAGTGTGTCTGTGAGCAAGCATGTGTGCATTTCAGCTCTGTGTGTGTGTGTGGGTGAGACTGGAAATAAAGGAAACTTTCACTGTGTGCGTGTGGGTGTGTGTGTATGCGCGCGCATCTATATGTGTGTGTATGGTGCGGGGGAGAGGAGGAGGCTCTCATCATTCCCATCAGTCCAGCTGTGCCTCTTTTTAACCGTACTTCCGAAGCCCATCAAGTTTTTCACCCCCCCCCAATCCTATCCACAAGCACACACACACACATACTCTTCCCCACCAGTGCACTTGACAGAATCTCGGTCTACCGCTGTACATCAAAGGCGGAGTGAGGAGAAACAGCCTTGTTGCAGGAGGGAAGGAGAGGAGAACCCCCTCCCCCTGCATCCATCTCACAGGACCCCCCGCTCACCTCTTTTGTTGTGTCAGTTTTTCTTTACTCTCCTCCCTCCTTTGCTCTTTTTTCCTACCTATCCTATTCATTTAGGAGACTGTAAAAAAGATTGCCAAGTTCATAAAGGGCCCCTGCTCTGCTCAGGGGTCCATTGTGGGACTGGGATGGTGTTGGTGGGTGGGGGGGTGAAAATCAATATGCCCGGTACACTGGGCACTGGGAGCAATGCTGGGTCTTTCTTTTGAGTAGTAGGGGAATCACGCAGAAAAGGAAGAGACAGTGTAAGGGAATGATAGCTTTATGGAGGAATGAGGAGGGAAACAAGGTGAAAGGTTACTTTCACGGCCCGGCATTGACTAACATTTGCAGTCCATGTGATCGACTACGTGCATCGGAAAAAGATATATGTACATCCAGAATATTTGTACTGTAAAATAACAGTAACTAAAACACATGGCACAGCTGTTTTATTCACCAAATGTTTATCAGGTGGTTCTCAAAGTTTACCAGTAAATAATCTCTTTTAGGTTTCTGTACAACTCTACCAAAAATTGTGAATAAAGTTACTTATTGTAATGCTAGCTTGTACTGCTGCTATATTGGAAAAAGTGTTTTGGTTGTGGATTGTCAGATTAAGTTTTGTGATTTCATTTTTTACTTTTTGAACAAGATAAGCAGGACTGTGTTGTCTGAGTTAAGTGTGATGAAGTTGGGCTAAGTTTGCTGTTTGTAGCAGTGTCCTTAGCTTCTCCACCTTTTTCTAACAATCCCAAAATGCAATGTGTCAAATCATGCTAAAATTTTAATTGTGTGACACTGCACCGACCAGTGATGATGTGAAATGATGGTGATTCATAGATGTCACTGTAGAGAAAACGACGAGTGTCTGTTGTAGGGAATTTCACAGCCTTTTATATGTCATAGCAGAAAAAGCACAGGTGGAACTAATAACATTAATTATGGTTCTGTTCCATTTAAGTATCCCAGTAAAAAATGCTAATAGGCCAGCAGCCCCAATACCAAGGTCTTGGAACTGCAACACCTGAATGGAATTCAGCTGTCATTAATGGTATTGATCGCATCTGTGCTTTTCCAACTATGAAATGTTAAAATGCTTATGCTTTTAAAAGGCCTTTTGGACACACCAAATTGATGTCATTCTTCTGATTTAATTGGATTCTGACTAAATCAAACCAGTATCAGACTGTTCCTTTAATTGTTAAAAGATACACACAGTTGTTCGGAGTGAAATAAGATGTAGAACAGAGACATTCTTCAAAATAAACCATGTCAAATTGTAAAGAGTTTTGCCAGTAGTGACTAAAGTGTGTTTACTGTAAAAGACTAACCTGAGCTCCCCTGGAAACAATAATTTGAGCTCACAGAACACGTGCTTGCAGACAGTACCCATTTTTGATATCTGAGATTTTTAAAAACGCTGATGATTTCCCATTAATGTCTGAGTCAACCGGCTGTTCCAACTAATGATTACTGGAAGTGAGGGAGGGAGTCTGTTCAAGATGTCTGAACCGTGTAGGAGATATTCAAAATAGTGGTTTTCTAGTCAAGGCAGCACCTCCATAAACTACAACACGGGGCGTTTATGTGAAATATGGACAAGAACCACAAACTTTGACTTAAAAAAAAGAAAGACAGGTCTGTAAATCATGTGCTCTCCAGTCACCATCACCCCGCAACTCGTGCAAATCACCTGTGGTGTTTGTCTTCGCATCACTGTAGGAAACCTCTTCAAAATACCTCCGGTTTGGTTTCTCTGCAGCATTGTGGCAAGTGTGCAGCATGCTCTGCTGTGTGCACAAGAAAGATGGTGGGAGTGAAAGAGACAAGGGTGATGGAAAAAGAAACAGAGAAAGAAAAAGAAACAAAGGGACAGAAAAAGAGAGACTCTGCATCCCAGCAACAATAAACTAAAATAACCCCAGAAATAAATTAAAATTAACAAATTAGAAAATATCATGTCAAATCTCTTAATTTTGATATGAATATCATGAGAATCATACACATTAATCATACAAAAACTTCACATATGATGCTGTTAATGATTTATTATGGAACTACCCACATAGGAGTATCATAATGTTTCCATCACATTTAAAAAAGGCCATAAAGTGCAACTGTTTGTTTAAAGGAAACTTCAATAAACATAGTAGTAGAGAAAGTAAGAAGGGAAATAAAAAGATAGGTCACGATAAAATCAGAACACTAAGTTCTTTTTTCAGTTGGTAAGTCTGGTTGCTGAGCAGAATGACTGGAAATCTCTGTGATGCTACACGGATGAAACCACATCACACACACACACACACACACACACACACACACACACACACACACGAACGCCACTGTGTCAGTGATGTGGTGGAGCAGAGGGCACACGTTCTTAACGGAGCATTCACAAACACACTGCTGCTGTATACGTGTTGCACGCGTACCGTTTTCTTGACAGGAGATGTGGAAAAGAACAGAGTGAGCACATGTGGACCCATATGAGCAGAGATTGTGCTGATACCGCACCGCATACTAAACCACACTGCACAAAACACTACAAATGCAGGCGTACTTCCTGTACCTGTACTGGCAAATGTGGAGCAAAGAGATCACTTAAAATAAGTGCTTGTGTATGTTTACGTGCAGATTGTGGTGACTCTGTGCATGTGTATTTGTTCCCAGGTGTGTTTATATCCCCATATGTCTGTGCATGTGTGTTTCCCTTTTTCCGCGTCACTGTGTTTTTGTTAAGGATACATGATGTGTCTGTGGTTGTGTATGAGAAATGCACACATCATACACAGTATACACAACATTACTGTGTACATCCACATCCAGTGGTACTGGCTCAGTGTGGGCAAACCGAGCCATGAATGAGAAACACATACGTGCTTCCCCATCTCAAACACCCATCGAGTTATCCCTTGCCAATGTACACAATACAGTGGTGATCTATTACCGTCTGATATTGGACACTCACTAAGCCTGTGGTGTGTTGTGGCCCCTGGTGGGTTGGATGGTTAAGTAAGACATTGTTGTGAATGAGGACAGTCTGTACTGAGCCTGAGCCAAGCTGGGATGACTCATTCATGGACTGTACAGTTGAGACATGAGATGCTCTGAAGCACGAAGCTGTGACATCGGTGGGATTCACACATAGGTACACTGTGGATGTGGACACACATCAGCCAAAATAATAATCTGCAAATTTCCATGTCCAAGAGAAAGGACATTTTTCAGTGAATATTTAGTTGGCTGGACAAGAAAAGGCAAGGAAAGTTTATTTATATGTGGATTATAACATTACAGATGCACAAAGGCAATTTAGAGTGCTTTACATAAAACATTAAATCATTGAATAAGGAGTGCAATGTAATATGATTTAAGAGGATGAAATCAGAAATGTAAAAAAAATCAAAGCCTAGGAGTTAAGCCCAAGGGGGATAATATGACAGATTTTAAAAAGAATGGTCAGATGTGGTTGAGCAGAGGCAGAGATATCCTGACTTTTAGTCCCCAGTATGCCTTAAGCTCCAAGACTCTTCTTCTTACACTTCCCATTAACTTAATAGCGTCTTTTGTTAGATGCTCACTGCCTGTTGTTTTGCTTAATTGATTTGATTTGGAAAAACTCCCTCCAGAGCAACAGAAGACAATATACAATGGTTTTCATAGGCTGAGTAGCCCTCCTCATGATGAGCAAATTGGTCTTGAAGTGTAAAACAGTGAAAGGCTCTATAAAGTTTCAGTGAAAACACGGTCATCCTGGATCAGGGCTAGTCAAAGGTAGTGTACATTTTAAAGGTAGTCATTTAAAGGTCATTTAAAGCTAGTCAAAAGTCTGGTGTAGTCTAAGACCATAGCCATAATCCCCATCTGGGAACTGTTTCTCAGTGTTTTAAGTTTTTTTCTGGAAGAAAAATAAAACCCACCTGGCAAGCAGAGGAGCAGGCATGTGCCAGGGAAGCCGAGGAACACAGTGAGCAGGAGGGAAACATGGACTCCAAGGGAGGTGGTGTGCCATTCATGCCATGATGACAATGATAAATGATGATTAATTCAATTAATGATGATGATAATAAAAAAAAAGACAGTAACATAATCTTAATGCTTTCAAACATTTTATTTAATGGGACCGCACGGATGGTGTACAGGTGGGTGGTGTTAGATTGATTGTAGGGGGACCAGTCTGCCAGGGTCGATTTTTTGCCCGGTGCAGCCCTGATTAAACATACCATAATGTTGATATGGATAATGTGTTATCAAACAGGTGCTTATTTAAATATGGTGCAATATTAGCATTCATAAAGTCGTGTTTTTGGCCACCTGATGACTTTCAGTCCAAAATTCACTCTCCTTTCAGTCCTGTTTTTGGTTTCCATCGACTCCTGAGGGAAATGTCTGGCTCATCCGCTGCAAAATCCCCTGGTATGTTCACAAACTACTCGCTAACTTTGTGTGTCTGCTGTTTGGTGCCAGGCAGAAACTATAGAGTCATATTTAGGGTTTATTTTGCTGAAAACAGCTGACAGCTCAGCTGAAAATGACACTGATGAGAGTGATAAAACTCAACCAAAACAGTAAAGTTGCAGATGGGCTGTAAAACCAACTCTGGAGTCGGGTAATAGTTCTCTGTGGGATCACCACTATGAGAGACACTTTAAACATGCACATTGTTGTTTGATCCATTGTTAATATTAACAATTTATTGTAGCAGCTTTATGGAAAGACAGTAGCCTACTGGACACAGTGTTTTACTGAAGTGGGAATATTTAGAGAATCAATAAAATACATCAGTGATATCAGACCCCCATCATGAGAAAAATACAAATAGTGTTATACAGTCATGAGCAGGCAACACAGGCACATACTGTTAAGTCATGTGTCCATGCAAAGTGGCAAAACACATCAAGTACCAAGTGCTTCCTATTGGCAAATACATATGCAAAAACAAATACACAAAAAAAAGGGATGTCAGACATAAACAAAATCACACACACATACGCACACACACACACACACACACACACACACACACACACACACACACACACACATTTGCAAGGTTAAATAGAGGCATGAAAATGAATAAATAACGTAAATGTCTTGCATAGGCACATATTGTCTATCTGCTGACTTTGGGATGACGTACAAGTGATATGTACAATGTACTTTGCAAAGTGTGTAATCATGTTTTCATGCATGTCTTTTGTCTGTGTCTGTGAAGAGTGTTCATATGTATGTCTGGTGACTCTGTGTGTGAACAAGACAGCTGGGGCCAATCGCCACCTCTCATCTCCCTCACATCAGCACACTCAGCCTGTGTACCTGTCTGCTCTCTTACGTACACTGTGGTTTCTCAACCAGCCCTGAAATATGCTCACAGCCACAGATAAGAGCTGTTTATCTCACCACGGTGGCTTCCTCTTCAGCATACAAAACACTCGGTCTCTCCCTCTCTGCCTCTGTTTCACCTCTTTCTTTGTGTGTTGACGCAACCGTTAATGCTGCAACCCTAAATGTGTCGTGTCGAGCTGTTTCTTGTTCTAATCCTTCCTGCCTGAGCATAGATTAAGACATGCAAAGGGCTGATGGTGTTTGCGATGGTTTGTGCTAACACACCCAAATGCCACAAGTATCTGCATGCTTGCACTGAAAGCAACCTTACAAACTCCAGGAAACAAACACACACACAAAAAGAGAGATGCATGTCAGGAATCCTCTTTCACAACCTCCCTGCATCTCTCTGCAGTCTGACATAGGTATATCAACACTAGAATTCAGTCTTGCAAGAAAATCTCAAGCCTCAGGCCTTTCAATGCACTGATGACTGACAGCCTTCTCCTCCCATGTACTCTTCTTCATTGGCACATATACCAGCTCTAGTACACCCAGTGGTCTCCATTTTTGCAGATGTTTAGTTGGTTGCTCTGCAGATCAGACTAGATCTATGTGTATATTGAAGATGAGGAGGCCAGTCTTAAGTGCTGCATTAACTTTTTAAAAACTTTTAGTGGGTTGGCATAGAAGGAGATTTCTGAACTATGTAGATATCTCTTAGGGAGGCCCGATAATTCACCTCTGTGTGACACACTTAATAAGTAAATAAGTAAAATGTATTCATATGGTACTTCTGAAAACCAGGGATAGGAATTTCTTCAGCATTACAAAAATGAACAAATTAAGGAAAGAAAGACCTAGTGGACCTGTATGGGATCAGTAACTCTAGTAAGATTTTTCTTGCAGTTCAACTAGGAATCCAAAAGAGTTCTGAAAAAACAGGTTATAAGACAACTAGAATCTAATCTTAAGGCCATCCTGTAACATTTGTAGGTTCTCTATGTTTCAGAAACATGTAAACTGGACATCATCTGTATAGCACTAATAAGAGGCAAGAGACAAACTAATAATGTGCCCTAACCATGTAATGAGGGAAAAACAGAATAAGACAGAATAAGAAAAGGTCCCAGGATTGAGCCTTGAGGAACTCCACAAGTCAGAGGAGCACAATCACACAATCAGCAATAGATTCAAAGAACTGGCAATTACATAGGAAATCATTCAAATGTTGTACCAGATATCCCAACCCACTTACTCAGGCGGCCTAATAATATAGCAAGAAAGCAGCACTTCAAATCAAGAAGAAATCAGATGCAGCTGAGGTGCTGTACCACTGACAAAAACCAGACTGGAATTTGTCAAAAAAGTGGGGGTTTTTTTCCTGTTTTTTTTCAGTTTCTTGCAAACAATTGTTTTAAGATTTTGAAAATGGGTTTGTACATCTGAGTCTGTAGTTAAAGACCAAATGCAGGAGGACTAACAAGGCTAATAAGAGCATCCTACCATTCAGTTTCTAGCCACACTGTAAGCTCTCTAACATTTCTTTTGTTGAGTTTTATGTTGCAGTGCAGTGAGTATACAGCTTCTCCTGCAAAACGTCCTTCTGCTAATGCAACAGCAATGGCAAGATGTGTTTCCATTTTGATTTACGTGAAATAAACCTTGAAGAAAGTCCAGCCCATCGTTGCTGCATCATGGAGTGCTGACAGGAGACAGGAGAAAGGAGGAGCGTTCGGAGGGGGTAGGGACAAGGAAAAGGAGAGAAAAATTAGTTGGAGATGGAGGGTGTGGGTGGGGTAAAAGGAGAGTGGGAGCGATGGCGTGAGAGAGCACCTGTCCTGCTAGAATCAGGTCCGCTTGTGGTTAAACAGACTTGGCAGCACCTCAGCTTGACCTTATCCCCCTTACGCTGCCGCTCCCCTCTGATCCCATTAGGGGCCATGCACCATGGCAAGACACCCCCCACAACACACATAGAGTTTCACCACCCTCCCTTGTCATCCCCTCCTGTGTCCTTTCCCCCATCTTGGGCTGGGCTTTTCTTCATGGGGCCCCGGGACAAACATGAGAACTGTGGAACAAAACTGGGCAGAACAGACAAATGAGTGTGCATGGGCCTGAAAAAGGATGCATTGACAGAGAGTCCAGGCACAGACACAGAACAAGGCTTGCTGATACAGAAAACGCAAGTATCACTTCTTAGTAAGGCCCTGAGCTCTTGCTCTTACTGCTCACTTGCTCTCCATCAGCTACTGTACCTGTCCTCACACATGTGCATCGTGACAGCATGCACAAGCAAACATTTTAAAAAGGTCAGTAGCCCACATCAAAGGTTCTATAAGTGCTTTCTCATCAGGCCCCAAATTTCGACCACAAGATTGTGACCTAGATATAGGCGATTCATAATGGCCCTCTATATGTGAACATCATACAATGAGCATACCAGGCAAAGAGGCTTAAATTCCAAGATCAGCCAGACACAATATAAGGACTGGAAGGGTCAAGCCCGATCATGTACAGTAGATGCAGCAATTAGTCTTATAACACAAGATCTATGAAGAAATAGCTAAATATTCTACCTTTAATTTATCCTTTTTTGCAACCTTGTTGGGATTTCCAAAACCCGTTTTTTGCTTTGTGCTCGTTGCGAGACTTTGACCTGGTTAGCTGATTTTATAAGACTGAGGGTGGGGAGTGGAGTCCACAAAAAAACCTTAAATGCTTATGTAAACAAAGTGTATGACCTCGTCTGATGCAGAGACAGTCTGACCACAATTCAGGCATCCCTTGCGTAAAACACAGAAATGTGTATCTCCTCCTCACATGCGCCATCTCTGCTTTGCTTTTGGTAGAACAAAAGAAAAGCCCCAGCCTGTGCATTTGTGGTCGTATATACAAGCAGTGCATGTACACATTACGCTAAAGTTAGCATCTGTCTGAGTGCTTGGCACAGCCACAGCTCTGTAACCATAGACTCAAATACATTGAGCCACACACATCCACGCGTATGCAGAGAGTAATGCCATCCTTTGAGGGACTTGAGAAGATTGCGAAGGACTGTGAGTACACCATGGGAAGGGAGAAGAGACTTTGAAAAAGGACGAGAAGAAGGGTGGTGTTGATTGTCTTTTCTGACGTTAGCTTGAAAGAAATGGTGATTGAATGAGTGTTATATCACTGTTTGTTTCCTGTTTGACCCAAAGTAACATGCAGTAAATGCATGTATATGTTAACACATATATTAATACAATTACATAAACAATCCAAGCTCACTAATCCAAATTTAGCCAAAGGCTAATACAATTCAGCCAGTTCCTAACATTTGCTGCCACACTTCCCCCCACTCCCTCACAGGCTCAAACCTGCTGCTGAACCTTCAGCCGTCGTCGGCACAGGCCTCCACACACACACACACACACACACACACACAAACACACACTCACAGACGGGTTGAGACCTGTCGCGCACAAGACAGACTGCCTTCCTTTGGCACATAAGCCAACACATCCTCAAGTAAACAGGTTTTTGTGCTGGCACACACTCACATAAAGGACATATAAGAAGGCAGGCATGTAGCTGCACATACTGCACACACACACACACACACCTCCTAGTGCAGAACAGACTGACAGGCTTTTGCATGCCAACACACCTTCAGTGTAACAATCTAAGAAATGAGGCCTATCAAGGGCCTTACAGTGAGCCATACATCCAGAAAAAAACAATCCAACCAACCACAGACAAATGATGGCTTTTTAAAATGTATTTATTATTATTATTCTGTTTTATTCCACAATTCCTTGCTGTTGTGACTAATAAGAAATAATAGAAGCATGGAGATGAATGCATCAAAGGCCAAAGGTACACAGAATTTAGAAAAAGCAGCACCAAAAACAGCAGCACCATGGGAGAGGAAATTCAACTGGCAATGTGGCTACGCAGTGAATATGAGTGGAAACAGAAACAAACAATACACTGGGCTGGAACCAGGATATGTTATGACTATTATTTCCTATAAAAACATTAAAGTATTTTGGTAGGATTGAACTCACATACAATGGAAAAATACAGTTCTGAGAGGTTATATTTAATGTGATTATGACTGTAACGGCAATTTTTCATTAACAAATTTAGAGAAAAGGTTTTTCTTGTTTTCACTGAATGGCTGATGTTTTGGAATTAGGGGTCAGCTGCAGTGGTATGATAATGTTCAAAACATTCTTGAATTAATTAAATTTTCATTGGAAAATGTGAAAATATTTCACACAACTCAAAAGCAGACCAAGTAGCTTACAGTTTTTTTCACTTGCTAACCTGCATTGGTCAAATCTGAAGTCACATTGTCAAAACTCTTCACACAGTCAGCAAAACAGAAGTGGATGTGGACCAAACTGTGAATAATTTTTCATTGCTTTCACTCAAAATGCATTCAATGACCACTTTCTCCAAAATCCATGAACTCTTTTCACATTACTACTTCACCACCTGCAAAACACTATATATCTGCAGCACGTTTTTCAGATGCTAACACACCGTGTCCAAAACTGTTAAAAACACATTCAGAACAGAATGACTGCAAATATCCTGCATTTCTGCAGTAGCTGGACAGATATACAGAATATAGAAAATGTTAGCCGAACATTTACGTACATTTTATGTTTACATCTATGTGCTTAAAGAACTGTGTGTAAGGTTTTGAATGTTGTTTTACAGTAAAACTGCAAGCTGAGTGTAAAGCAGGAAAAGTGCTTATATATTAGCAGAATTGGTTCATGGGGATGGTACATCAATTACAGGCTGTGGTCATTGTTTCTCACGTAGTTTTACTCTGTGAACAACTTGAATTGCAGCACTGACATTTCAGGAACTTCTTTTTTTCACAAGTAAATTACTGAATGCAGTAAAAGTAAATGTCTGAATTTCTGATTCAATCTTGTTACGTATACTATGGTACAGTCAATAAAGTCAAAATATGTTATTCTTATAGTGACAATATATGACAATGATTGAAAATACACAAGGCTGCACTTTTTCTGTCTGGCGTAGTTCAGTTTCAACAGTACAAATTGATTTTTCAGGATTCACAGTTACGCTTTTAGTGTTTGCACTGTAATCTGTTGACAGAGCATGTCACTGTGATGCAGAAAAAAAACAAGACTATTTTACAGCACCGCATAGCACAACGGAAACAGTTACAATATAAGAAATGGAAACATGGAAACACCTCCTCAGGCTGACGTTGCTATTGGGCCACAGATTCTTATTCACATTACAACAGATATCTTCATCAATTTACTGTAGGACACATTTACAAAAAAGTCTAACAGACATGTAGTTAAAATGTTTTGCAGATTATGAGGTGTTCAATCATTTTGCATGTGATTTACACAATGAACTTATGACTAGATGTTTTGGGGGATAAGACTATACAGAGAACCAGTATAATACTTTGTGATCAACATGAAATACACTAAGCAATTGATAATGTAGGAAACAGCAGACAATTGTACATAATCATTTTCATAAATGTGTCAAAGCATGCGCATTTTGCACAAGTGCACAAGTGACTAGATGATGTGGAGGTTGAACAAGTAGAATTTCAATTCTGATCTGAGAAATGTAACAAAGTGACTAAGAGCAACTGTATTCTATAATGAAATACTTATATCTTATACTTATACTTATATCAAATTGACGTAATGTTTCCTATTGTCAGTGTTTTGTAGGTCAGTATGTCATGAGTGACAATGGTTGCTTTCTTAGTGGGTATTGTTGCTAGTGTTTTGGCTGAGTTTATTTTGAGACTTGTATGAAGTGTTACGGTGGTTTGAGTGTGTTTTGGAGGTGTTTGGCCAAGATGTATGTTGGTAATGCAGACTGTGTGAAGAGTTTTGAGAAAGTGGATTCAGTTTTGACCAATACCCATACACATCCGAGACTGCAGCGACATGGACTCAAATAATGTTATATTACACCTGCTGCTGTTTGTTATTTTGTTATGGAAACTATTTATGTACATTATCACTTGATTGGATCCAATTGGGGTTACCTATAGAAATGCTTCTGTCCTTACATTGAGATAATCGCTGGCCTGTAACTGCTGCTACTGTCACGCCTCCAGGAAACCAGACGAAGTTCCCTTTAGGTCAACTCCCACTTCAAAGACCAACAGTGAGCTTTGTCACCAGGCTGTGGGCAGTGAGCTAGAGCGTCCTGGGGCTCCTGCTCCCTCACACAATAATGGGATTAAAGCTTCCACAGGGTAGATTAAGGGGTCCCACCCTGTTCCCCCTGTCAGCCTAGGTAATTCCCATCCGCTGCATCCGGATTTATTGGCAATGGCAGAGTGGGAATGCTCCCTCTCTCAGGGATGAGTTTTTCCATAATTACATGACTATGTTACATATTCAAATTTAGCAAAATAATGTGACATGACTTCGCATACTTTGAAAGAGCTGGGCATGACATGACAAAAAATAACATGACGTGACATAACATACAATAAGATAACATAACATGGTATAACATTGCATGTACAACTTACCGTAACATTACATAACAAACTGTAACAGTATAACATGATATAACGTGACATGACAACACATTCTCACTCCCAACTGGTCACATATGACCTCTCAGGTGTTGCTTTTTCTGGGTACCCCTTTTTGCATGTTTAGGGCTCCGCTGTCAAGTTAGCAAAAATTAATATGCATCATCCGGTAAAACTTTGAAAATAAAACACATGGTTATCATTGTGAAACAGCTCGTGGTTAACGTTGTGAAATGGTGGCAGTTTGGATAGGTTTAGGCACCACAACTACATGGACAGGTTTAGGAATATGTCATGGTTTGGGCAAAAATAAGTATGTTAGTTACATAAGTTATGTAAGTCAAATAACATTACTTGTACGTTACGTGGCATTAATTTAAAAAACAACGTTGTATATTTGTTTCATGTGGGAGACAAACACAGGTCGAACCACCCCTACCACTTAACCACCTCCTTACTCTGACTGGCAAAGCGGAGACAGTGATTATGCACTGTAACAGTCCAGCACAGAGCAGGGTAGAGGAAACACCTCTACATGTGCCCAGAGGCATGAGTCGGAGCATACAGTTAAAGCATCCAGAGTTACAATCACTCTGACAATACCCTTAATACAGAGTAAGTCACAAGAGACACTCCGCAGATAGAAACGAATGAAAGAGCAAGGTGAGTTAATAAATGATTAGAATAGTTGTAAGCTGAATTAGAATATGTCCTGTTTTAAATCAAACGTTTTAAGATGTGAGTGTGCGCAATTCATGGTGCTATCAGCAGCCGTTTTTTTGGTGGTCATTCTAAATATACTGTAGATAGGCCATAGTAAATGCAATTATTACACACACAAGGCATGCAGAGACGTGCTTGTGCAGGCTTAAATGTACATTTGCGTGCAAACATAGACCCTCACAAAACCACATGTACGTTTCCAGGCATGCGGCCATACCAACAATATTGCACAGACTGAATGTTTAGGCTGATTCAATCAGTTTGGGTATGTTTACTTGTTTTTGTGATGCATTCCATGGTAAGTTGGGGACAAACACATCATAACTAAAAAAAACTATCCTAAAAGAGGTTGGAGTTATGTCACAGGACATCATTAGCCAGGCTGCTACAGACAAGACAGGGGCAAATGCCTTTCTGCTAGGCCATGGAAGTTGGTTTGCCCTGCAGTGACAGAGCAGTGAGCCAGTCTGAGTCATGGGGGGTGATGAGTGGTGGTGTTGCTGCTGCTCTCTTTACTTGTAGGAACACTGACCCCTAGTGTTTGACACTAGTTTTTAGTGAAGAAGCACTGCAAAACTTCTGTTACAAGCAGATATTTAAAGCTGTTCATTGATCTCTAAACCTTAAAACAGTCTGGGCAGCCAGAAAATATGATCAGACATCATCAGTACATAATATGGAAGTTTAGTGATAAGACATTTACATTTACTCATTTAGCTGACACTTTTATCCAAAGTGACTTATAATTGCTATTTATGTCAGAGGTTGTACTCCTCTGGAGCAACTAGGGGTTAAGTATCTTGCTCAGGGACACATAGGTGGATGTGTCACAGTTGGAATTAAACCTGGATCTCCCACACCAAAGGCATGTGTCTTAGCCACTGCACCATTGCCACCCCAAACTCAGCCAATACTGGTGGCTTTGAATCTTACTTAATAAAAGTTGTGTTACACTAGACAAATATGATTTTTAATTTCTTCATATGTTTTGCTCTTGTTTGAAGAACTTCTTTTTGTGCATTGTTTATATGATGGGCGTATACAATATAAAACAGTGTGTGTTATGTACAACAAACATTTCTATCACCATCACTCAAAGGCACAATAGTATAATTATAAACAAGTGTGTACATATACTTCATCTTCTTGCTCAGTCTTTGCTCTGTCTTACTCTGTCTCCACTCTTTTCTACTCATGTGTTTTTAACTCTGTAATCCAATTTAGTGAGAAGCATCAGTGCATGCACACACACAGGATCCTGCACCATAGTGTCTCTGGCCCTCACTATGTTGAAGTTTCCCTCTAGGCCCAGCTGGCAGAAGTTACAGCGGGGCAACAATGTGCCTGCAGGATGGGCCAGGACGGGTACGGGACAGGGGCCCCACGGTCCCGCTGAAAGACTCCTATTGTCCGGCCCCACCTCCATCAGGGACCATTAATTATGGGCCGTGGAGCACGGCTCTGAGTCAGAAAAAGTCCAACCCCCAAACTCCCCCTCCAAACACACACACACACACACACACACACACACACACACACACACACACACACCTCCCCCATTACAGCATAAACACACTGATGGGGCTTAGGAGAACCAGCTACTCCTCCCCTCCATCCCTCTGCCCTCCAACCCCTTCTCTCGTCTCTGCTGGCTCTTTTAATGAAGCCAAGCTGAGCACTAAGCAGAGTGCCATTATAGCTCTTGCTGATTTTATTCTCAAGACTTAACACTTGAGCACTGCAGGGAATGAAGAGAAAAGGAAAGAAGGGAAATTTCCTCAAAGGTGTTTTCTTCCTATTTCTCTCTCTCTCCTTTCACTTTTACCAGGGGATTTGAGATCTTGGTGGCCTTTGTGTGAGTCTCTGCTGCTCACCCTTACGCCTTCACCTTTATCTATTCCCCCATGGCTCAACTAGGCAAAAAACGAGTTTCAGCAAACAACTGATGCCGGATGTGATTAGGAAGGAAAAGATGAGAATGCTTCTTCATTTGAAACCTTCAGCACCTTAGCTCTGGGGAATGCTCAAAAGGAGCTAGTTTGTATGAAATGTCATCTGACCAGGCAATGTGTTCATAGCTGTTTCAAACGGAATAAGCTTGAGATAAGTTCATATCCCAACAACATGCCAACTGCCCTGTTAAGTGTGAAGTGGGGGTTGAAGATTCGGTAAGCAAATAACCTTTTTTGCACAAAAAGGCCCACACTTTGACAAAAACCAGAAGGGGCCTTTAACTTGCAAAAATCAGCAAGAATCACCACCATCAATTCATGTCATATACCACAAAGGTGTGTGTGGTTAAAAATGGCTACAAATGTATATGAATGAATGTAAAGATGTGGATGCATTTACACATATATGCATCCACATGTGTATAAATGCATATGTAATTTACATAAACATGCCAGACAAAGCTCTCATAATGAGTAATAGCATGGAATTGCCAACAGCATATTTAGCACACAATAACCATATAACAAACATTTATATAACAAAAGAACTAATTGCAAGACACAATTTGTCTTGACCCACCGGCCGTGACCCTGGCCCCCTTAATGGTATGTATGAGAATGTATTTTTTGCGTTTTTTTGCACTTTTGGTGAGCCTGCTGTGCGCTTGATGTGTTTTGTTTGTCTGTCTCTGTGTTCTGCTCTCCCCTCATGCTGGTGGGCGTGGTCGCTGGTGCTCCTGCCTGCACACCGGGGCTCATCTCACCACTCAAGCGCACCTGTTCCACATCCTGCCATCAGCTCACCCATTTAAGCCAGACCAACTTTCTAGTCCCCGCCGGAATCGTTGAATCTTCTTGTATGAGTACACGCCAGCCCACTAGTACTAGCGCTCAGTATCTTGATCAACTTGTTGTATTACCTGTTGCTAATTCGCTCTTTTTCCTGTCTCAAAGTCAGGCCATCAGTCCAGAGACCGGACTCAGTTCTGCCTACAAGCACAGCGAAACCCAGAACACTGGAACCCGGACCCCCACTCTCAGGCCCAACCACTCTAGCTCACGTTCTGTTTGTACTCAATAAATACTCCCTTTGTTTGAACACCCCACTCTGGTCTGCGTTTGAGTTCTGGTCACCAGCCCTGACACAATTAAACACTTTTTAACAATGGCTAAATAAATACCAGAATATTTCACAAGAATAAAAACCATCTAATACAAAATGAGTTAATGGCAAATTATATAATATTATATAATAAAACAAAAATGACATCATCTGGTTTCATTATTACAGTGTACTGTTCGATCGACCCGGGGGGATGACACATTACATTACATATCCCTCAGTAATGTGACGCCACCCAAGAGCAGTTACTCAACACAAAACTACATTTTGATTTGGGCAATAACTTGTGGTCTAACTGTAGCCAACAGACCCCCACCTCCCCCGCCTCTCTGACCCCCGGAGTTTGATTCATTTATTCATAGCAAGTATAACGCATTCACATCATAAAACAGCGTGCATGATGGCACACACAAGGGCTCCATCATTGCAAATGAAACACTGTGAAAAAGACAATGGGTTTCCAAGAAGAGATCTGATCTGGTTTGGGCAGGATGTGTTAAGCTGAAGGCCAAATGTGTATCACATTCAACATTTGGACTTCAGAGAAAATCATGACTATGCTGACAATTTATGAGGCCCATGTTAAGCTTGTGTTTGTTTTTAAATGCCTTCATGTTGTATTTACAGACTAGATATGAGTTTAAGGCTGAAGAGACCTAGAGTTGGTTGCAGTTAAAACTTAGCAGAGTTATTATGTAAGTGTTTATTTTACTAAATCGCCCTATACGCTTTACTAAAGTACAATTAGTTGCACCACAGAAACTAATTATTATGTATGTTGTCATCATTAGTCCTCGCAAAAAAAAGATTTTCTACTCATACATTTGCAAGTTCAATTAATTCTATCTGCACTGGTAAAGAGGTTACTGCTTCCAGGAAATAGCCAAATGCTCACGCTTGAACGTTTAGCTTGCTTTAAGTAGTGTCGGTGGTGACTGAGTGAATCAGGTTTTCGTTACTGTTCAGGTTACGCTAACTGTATTTGCTCCCCTGAGACCATTCAAATGAACCTGTATACTCGCCTCAACTTGACCTGACTTGACTTAGTTGATGCTGATATCAACTCTCGTACATACTCCCTGCCCTCCACGCTTCCTGTTTATGCCGAGCAGCAGCCTGTATGCCTGCGGACTTTGTCATTGCTCCCTTCTGGCGGAACCCCCTCTGGAGGCCGGCGATGAAGGTGGTACCACTCTGGAGACTGGCGGCAAAAGCAGAACCACTCAGGAGGATGGTGACGAGGCTGGAGTACAGAACCTGAGGCCATAAGTAGGAGTGCAGAGCGGGTTGCTAACAGATTAGGAACCCTGGTGAAGGTTAGCAGACAGGGAGGCAGCTGATGGCTAGCATGCTGGGGGCTAGCAGACTGGGGGTTAGCTAACAGAAAACTGTCAGACTTGGGCTGAAAACTGGAGACCTGAAGCTGAGGATTGGGGTGCTGAGGAAGTCTGTGACACACGCAGGTATAGAGTTCCTCAGCCAAGGCTTTGAGGACACTTTCTGGCGTGCCAAAGAGAGAGTTGACTCACTGGGGGCCTTTTTCCAAAACTCTTTGATGCACAGAAGGTCTGAATTCAGGTGATATAGTTCATCAGAAATTGTTTCTGCTTGCTCCATGATTGGTCAGCTCCTATTGTCATGCCAGCGGGAAAGCATGAACACACTGGGGACAGAAATGCAGACATTGGCAGGAGAGCAGGCACAGTTCAAAGATTTAATGACGAAATCAAAAAAGATACAAGGCTTACAGAGTGGTGAGGAAGGTGGAGGTCAAAACCAGAAAACTATGGACAGACGTATCGACATGATATAAAATCCTTCTTTGATCATGAAGCCTAATGTTGCTCTACAGTTCTGTGGTTTATCAGTGAACTGTATGAACTACACTGCAGCCTGGAGTCTCTGTTAACAGTGACAGACATACAGAGCCGTGTTATATACACTCGTCTCCTCTATGAAACATCTGTGTCCTCCCTGCGCTGCATTATTATAAACTATGATCTGAGACATGATCTGATGAACTGGTCTTAGGTCACATCTCTCTCTTGTTCAGGCGCTGCCTTCCTCTTCATCTCTGTTCTCACGCATTAGATCCTGTTGTTGATTGTATAGTTGCTGTGGCTAGTTTGACATACAGTATGTTGGTGTTCAAGTGTGCTGTCTGCTGTAGTGTAAAACATTCTCAAATTGTGGTAAATAACAATTAGATATAAGTGGGCGTGGCCAATCAAATGAATACAAAACACATGAATGTTGAGCACTATTTAGTATGATCTCATATCTATCTCTCAGCACGCCAACTGTGACTGACTTCCAGCATCCCCAGCGACCTTGGTAATCAAGTAATATTTTTAATAGGGCTGTCCACATTTATATAGCCTGCAAATAATAATGCACAGGGCAAAGTACGATTGTAGTTTCAGAACACTGATATTTCATTATGGCAGTCCCACGTCACTAACATCTGCTGTCGCTGTGTCACATAATTACGTCGCCTGGTCTTTCTCTTAGCACGGAGCTTGTATTCTTTTAAGTCCTTATGAATTCTCCTTCACATCTTCCCTCGACCTCATGATATTTTGAGGTCAAGGAAAAATGTTTAGGGAAAGAAATAGGAGATGATTATTTTGACTTTCGACCACAGGCGCACACTAAATACAATAGTGAGGAGAGGATAACTAGACGCAGTTGAAACTAATCAGGGCCGAACAGACAATCAAAACTGGCAGGAAACACAAAGGCAGGAAGTAAAGTGACTGACACGAGAGGAGAGGTGAGTTTTACAAAATAAAACACGAAATAACTAAAGTCAACCCAAAAAAAACATGACAGCAGACAGAGAGTTTTCAGAGAGGCAAAGCATATCCAGGTAGAGGTAGCACCGTTACCGCCCACCCCTACTACACACAAAGGGCTGGCAGTTAACTTCAATATATCGCTAGCCCTAAAACTGTAATTTTTAGCAGTTTTGTTACAGTTTGTGATGCCATAGTGACCAGCTACAGATTTTTTCTAGTAAGTGATTTACACATTAATAAAACCTCTACTAGCTAAGCATTCCTTGAGTTTTAATAGTGCTACCTAATTTAGCAAATCACTGCTTTGAAATTAGGTAGTAGTGACTAAGAACTTTGCAAGGTCTTTACACTAACTTAGTGAAGGATTTACGAATAGCTGGTGCGAGCCAATCCAGGGCTGAAAGAAGGCAGGAGAAAAGAAGACATGTGTTTATATGATGGAGGTACAGTATGGGGGAGGGGTGGTGATGTATTTATAGGAATAGTATGTGTTGGGTTGTTTATATAAGAAGCATAGAGAGGGCAGGAGAGAAGGAAATTGTGTATTGCATGAACAAGGGAGGGCAGAAACAGATACAGGTACACCGCTGAAAGTCAGACACACTCATGTACCTCAGAAAAAAGACTAAGGGGAAAATTGTTTCTCATTTTTTTCCCTCACTCATGAGATTCCTCATCTCTTCTTATTTTCTGCTACCTCAGTCTGACCCTCGCCTTTCTTTTTCCCCAGAGAGGAGGTTACATAACATATTTCCAGCCCCCCAAATGCACATACACTCATACACACAGCAGCTACACTTCATCAGTTCCTGTTCCTCATCCACACCCCCACCTCTTCTCGCACACACACTTGTCAGCTGTGAAATATTTCTGCCCCAGATCTCCTCCACTGAACATTGAACAGACTCTCGAATACGTCGGGAACCTTCTCATGCCCTGATTCTTCTCTTCTTTCAAAATTTCTCACTCTCACCATAGCCCCTCCCCCCTGCCTTACCCCCTTTTCTCCCCTTTCATCTCTCAAACAAACACTCTGTTGCATTAATCAGGGTTTTTTCCTGCCATCCGACAATGGTTCTGTTTTACATCACTGATTGGGGATGTGACCCCCCCACCCACACACACACACATATACACACACTCACCCTACTTTCTCTCTCTGTTCACTAGGTTTTCTATAATGCAGCAGTCAGAGAAAAACGGGACCCCATCCCTGAGGCTTCGACAAGGGGTCGCAGGGAGGGGTGCAGAGGGTTAACACCAAGGTCAACCATGTCAGAGCTGGTCCCTCGGGTGGGAGAATGGGTGGTTTTCAAGGGTTGTGAGGGGTGGGGGGCAATATGTCTCTCTGACACCCTAAGAGAAAGATGCACGGCAAAGAGGCCAGATATCAATGGCCAGTTTTGGTACATTAACATTGAAGATTTGAAGATATTTAATGCTTTAGTACAATTTGCGAGCCCTTATCTTTACAGAAAAAACAACAACATATGACATGAAAATGTGTTTAAAAGCTAAAATACGTGCAGTATGAAGTCAGTGAAATATGAAATTATGAGCTTCAGTAAGGGAAAGTAATAAAGTGCAGTTACTTTTTTTTCCAGAGGTGAATGTGCTTGTTACTCAACTACATTTATGTGGCGGGTATTGTTACTAGTTATAATGCACATTCAGATTTCACATACCAAACATCAGCTCATAAAATCTGATGTTATAGATTAAAGTACAAAACACTGTCAAGTACTAATTATTCTACCCAGCACCAAACAGCAGACACGCAAAGTTAGCGGCTGTTAACTACTAGTGTAACAAGTGGAGCCATTATCAGAGCTTCCAAAACAGAGCTAAAAGGAGATTGAATATTGGATTTACATTCATCAGGTGGCCAGAAACACAACCCCTAATGAATGGACCTTGTAGTGATGTTGCTGTGTTCCCAGACTTCAGCGGTTGTTAGTGAGTCCAGCGTTACCATAACTAATACAAATGATGGCTAAAACCACAAATCTAAGACCCTCGTTGTAATAAACCAGAATTGTCATTATAAGTAACACATTTGAATACTGCTTTACCACCAATCAAACTTGAGTTATATACTTATAAAAGTGTGTCCTGAGCATTAAAGTGGAACCACAATAAACATGCAGTAATCATTTAAAGTGGCATTTTTGGAGCTCTCACATGCATCACAAAGAAACACGTCATGCAACATAAAATATGAAACTTCATTGTTATTAAGTTAAAGTC
The DNA here is from genome assembly GCF_021292245.1 of Micropterus dolomieu. NCBI lineage: Eukaryota > Metazoa > Chordata > Actinopteri > Centrarchiformes > Centrarchidae > Micropterus > Micropterus dolomieu. The sequence continues at coordinate 4,442,616 of NC_060164.1, read as the reverse complement.
AGTATGTCACACATGAGGGCGTTGTGTGTCTGTTATTATCTGAACCTGTGAAATAGTACGGGGTTAACTTTATGTACAGGCCTGAGCAGCCACACTACACTTTCCATAAAATCTGGGGGATTTACAGTTTAGCTATTGCACTTAATTATAATTATAATTATATAATATTTTGGTTACATGATGTCTCGTTATTGTTGACTGGCATTGGAATCCAGGAACATCTGTGTGTGTTTATGCCCATGCATAGTGTGAGTGGTGTGTGTGGCTGCGTGTATCCACATGTGCTACTACCCTTAGCAAGTTTTTCCCATGCTTCATCCTTTGCTGATCATCATGAGTTTAGCTAAACCTTTGAAAACCACAATGAAGTAAGCTTTGCTGGCTTTGTTAGGTGTTAGGCAGAGTCCACCACAGTCTGGGTGGCAGACTGAGGGCTGAGACTGACTCAGCTGAGAGTCTTGTGACTTGTGCAGTGTGCCCAGGCTCGGACGGCTTCAAGTCTCATCAACACGTCTGACTGAGAAGCAAAGAGAGGTGGGGGTTTGCAGAAAGGCAGAGCGCTGGCTCAGACTTGGCACAGGTCACTGGATCAGGGACAAACTTCCTTTAACCAGGGCTGGTGGTTAAAGGAAGGATGAGAGCTGGGCTGTTATGGGATGCGTAGCAGGGCCTTTAGCACTTAAGGGGGGTGATGAGGTAGCGGGAGTAGGTAAAGGGGCTCTATGGAAATCACATTTTGCATCTCTAAAAGCCAACTCCAACAAAAAGAGAGGCGTCCGTTCCCCTGCCTGACTCAATAATGCACGGCAGGACCCAAACAGGGGCGCCATGCTAATGAGCTCATGCGATTAGTGTGACATAGTGAGCTAGCAATGGGGATGGAGGGGAAGAGGAGTTGGGGCGTGTACTGGCTCTTAATGAGAAGTGAAGGGCCAACCTTTCCCAGCAGTGGCCCCCGTGGGCTGGTTTTTGAGGGGTCATTTTGGGCTGTGCTGCAGATTAATGATGGCCACATACCAGCAGATAGGGGAGTTGGGGCGGCAGTGTGGTGGTGGAGAGGGTTAACTAAGACAAAAGTAAAGCTGTGGAAAAATGCTAATTCACCATTGGCTTGGAAAAGGGGGGTGGGGGCAACGACAAAGAGGCAGGGGTGTAGTGTGCAAGAGATATTTTGGGAAGGGGCTTAGAGTATATGTGTGTGTGTGTGTGTGTGTGTGTGTGTGTGTGTGTGTGTGTGCGTATTCGAGTGTGGGCACAGCTGAAAGCTGGAAACAATGGCAACGAGCGAGGCCTTGGACCCCGGGGCCTCCAGCACAGAGAAATTCAACCCCCTGTTGCATGCTTTTCTGATTTAAAGTCTGAACGCTCATGATAGATTTAACCCAGAGACTTTTGGACAGTGACATAAACACTCAAACAGCTCCGGGCCCCCTGTTGAAACACTGGCTAGCCACCTCTGGTTCTGCTTTAACACTGATTTATTTGGAGTGAAGAATTAAAGAGGTGGTATTTTTTCTTTTTGGCTTTTTCCCTCTCCTTTATTGAGTTAATATATGTTTTTTGTGCATGTTATAGGTTTGCAAAGTGAAAAAGCCTAAAGTCCACCCCAAAGGGAGTTCCCATCTCCTACAGAAAACAGCTCGTTTGTAGTCCAGCCTTTACTTCCACTTTCTTGTGATGTCACAAGTAAATACGAGTCATAATTCTCGCTGAGCGACTAGTCTGACACGCCTAGCTACCCTCCAGGCAGTCAGTGGACAGAAAGTTGTTACTGTGATGTAGAGACAGAGCTCAGTTAAAACTTTATGGATGAAAGATACTTTTGTTACAGATTAATAACTCGCCACTCTGAAACTCTTGCTCCAGTCCATGTTGCCAAGCTGGTTGGCAACATGTAGCCTACAGCTGAATCAAAGCTGTTTACCGTCTTTTCGCTGACTCGCCTTTCTCTGCTTCTGATTGGCTAGTAGTCCTTAACTAGGAACTGTGCATGTGAAACTCCCAACAAAGATCATTTAGAGACAAGATGTATCACTTCATAGCAAAAATGAAGCCTTCAACACAGGGTGAAAAGAGGAGCTGCAGCAATGTGCAGTATGACAAAAAATATGGTGTTTTTTGAAAATGAAACCATGTAAACCTGTTCTGGTACAACCCCTAAATAAGATTTTGAACCTGAAAATGAGCATAATACCACCTCTTTAAGAAATCTGAAAGTATATTATTTTGAGTGTCATGAGAGAAGAGGTTTTAACATGTGCATGGAGACTAATAAATGTGTTTGTTCACAGAGCTAACAAGGTGTTATTATATGATGATTAATAAATCATTTTATAAGTTCTCTGTTAGATTAGATTGAAGTCCTGCTTATAACCTGTTTTAAGAAAAAACTCTAAAGTTTAAGTTGCTGTCCCTTTCCTCTCAGTACTACAAAGTGCAACAGGCAGCAACTAAAGGCTTGTACAGTCTACATGACTTTTAGAGTCGGCCGATGGCGCGAACCTACACACGAAACAGCTGTTGTTCGTTATTATAAAGATACCAATTATAATGAATAGACAAAGACAAAGAATCTCGGTGAAAGAAAGGATTAGCACATGCAGGTAGCAGTGATTGTCTGAACTACAGAGAGAGATGAGTAAAAAGTGTTTTGCGGTGAAAAAGCTGCCTGCTCTCATTGGCTGGATGTGGATGTCTAGTCGGCCAACTCCTCCAGATATTTGGCATGCTAGATATCTGGCTGGCGTCTGCGACGTGTCAGTGATGTCTCATGGAGCTGTTTTGATGCGTCAATGACTATTTCGCACATAACGACTGGCGACCGCACATCCTGATGTTCGCTGAGCCCACCGAGCGACATACCGGGCTTAAAATTGTGTAGTGTGAACTAGGCTTAAGTCTCTTAAGGTCTGAGCATGCTTTTAGTAAAGGAAGTGCATGAAACCAGAAAAAGCAGCATATCTTTGTTTCTACATTTATCAATGATATTTGGATTTCTTGTTTATCCTTGTCTAAACAATTTCAGTTGGTTCCTTTCTCGCCAATGTGTTTTGAAAGGAGGTGGAGTAAGTAAGCTTGGAACACTGCAGACCAATGACTCCCTAGTCCTTACACTCAGTTTGTAAGACAGTGTTTGTGTGAATATGATGTTTCACATTGATTAGTCAGAACTTTTATTATTTTATAACCCCTTTTATTAACAATTTTTTTTGAGAAAATAATATAACATTTTTTTTGTTAACTGACGTTTTTTACACAGGTCAGTACATTTCATGTTAGAGGGAACATAAATATCATCCTAATGGAGTGCTGACAAATACATTTTCTCGTGGTTATGCTTTCAGTTCAAATGATGAAAACTCCAAGATTACATCTGGTCTTACTAAGACTGACATAGAGTAGTGTGAGTCCTAACAGACACCCATACAGCCAGAGGAATAGGAGGTGGTCTTGCATTCCTGCTGCTTTCAGGTGGTTCCAGTGTGGTTTCTGTTGACCCACTTTCCCTCCTGTCTGCTGGCTGGATAACACTGCGGTTTAGCAGCAGCGAGAGTTCACACCCTGGGAATAGCTGGCAGCCACTGAGGGAGGGATGGTGGAAGAGCAGACTACTGTAAGAGTGTGATTAATGAGCGAGTGTTATGGCAGCACCGCAGAGAACAAAGAGACTAATCTACAGCACATGGAGAGTGGAAACACTGTACATACCAGAGGGTGGATCTAAAAACTACCCACATCTGCTGGTTAGTAATAGAGCTGAGAACACCGGCTGTGACATGTTGAAGGTGAGTTGCATAATGTATACTGCACAGAATGTGCCATTTATTTACTGTAAGAATTTCCACACTGAAAAGTAAAATAAAATGAGCTGGATAATGTGTGCATGGATTCATTCATGTACATTCTTTTGTGTGCGTGTGCAGGTGTGTGTGGGCTCAGGCCTCAGGCAGTTGCTAGAGTGTGTGTGTGCTTCCACGGAGAAAAGGCAGGCTCAGTCACTCACCTCACCCATAAATCACACACTAGGGCTAATTGATTCAGCTCCGGTTCTTACACTGCCTCTCAACCAAATCCTTAAAGAGGCGTCCAGGCTGCTTTTTAACAGAGTGTTGGGTTCTGTTATGCAAGCCTCCATAAATTGCTCATGTTCTCTTCAAAAGACTCTACAGAGAGGCTGCTGATGACCTATGGCCAAAAGCTCTACGGACAGCTTAGCTTTTAAACTCTTTTGTGTTTAGTGAATGTATGCTGCTATAGTTATATATAATATATATAACACCACAATGGCAAATTAAGTGGTCAGTGACAGATGATCTTTAATTGGTGGCATCATAATCAAAAAAGGTCACCAATCAAAGACAATGCAGCAGACCCAGAGATGCCACACATTCTTCTTCCTTGTCAAAACAACATTACCCACAATGCAACTAGGTCACCAACAGCTCCGTCAGAGATTCCCGTGTGTTATGGTAGTAGCAGCTAATGTAGCCTCAAGCTGCTAGTCTCAAGCAGAGATGTGGGGTGCATTACAGAGGCTCTCTAACTCTACATCCCCAGATTTCTTTCTTGTTCAAACATGTAGTCTTTAGTCTCCTGGATTTATGAAATGTATCTAAATGATCTCAATAAATCATAAAACAACTATTATCATTTTTGTCTTAATTATATTATCACCGTAACACAGCCTTTTGACAAAAATCAGTACAGACCAGATGTTCACAATGATGGATTACACAGCTTAAATGAGTTTCAAGAGTATACTAATGCGTTTCATAATTTACAGAAATGAATGGAAACCAATGGTAAAAAATATTTTTTGAAAGATTTTGAAAAATACATAGTTTGTATGTGGTTAGCATGCTGTGATGTAATGCTGTGATTGCTAATACACTGGCTCAAACTTGCAAAACTGCTAACATGGTCCTTTAAGACCACATCTTCAGTTTGGTTATATTGTATGATTTGCTGTCAGGGTTTTATGGCTGACTCTGTTTGTCTTTCTCAATATTTTGTCTGTGGGTCCAGTTGGAAGCAATCTGCAGGCTGGCAGGGAATGAAAGAGTTCCCTGGTTCATCCCTGATGCTCCCCAGCCGCCGTCCGGCCGACTCTCTCCACGGGCCTTCGTCTCCAGCCCTCCCCGGTGGGCTAAGACCTGCTCAAGGTCCCCTCTGTGATGTGGGCTGCCCAATAAAAGCCAATACTAGCTGGATTCCCAGGCCCAGTTTCCCCCTGAGTCTTTATCTTTCACAGCGTTGGCTGAGGGTGAGGGCTGCCAGAGAATTATGTTTCACTCTGCTCACACAGACTGTCTCACTCTTTGACTCTGCTTGACTCTGGCAAAACCATGGGTGGAAGGAGCTGAAGCAGCTAGAGGAGAGTGTGTGTGTGTGTTGTGGTAGGGTGTGTGTGTGTGTGTGTATGTAGTTGGGTTTCCATCTCAGCATTTTCCATTCAAATCAAGAGGGGCTGATTGGAATGGATATGGATTTCACAAAACAGTTCCTCAGTATCTTAAAATAGTTCATAAAGGATAGGTTCAGATTTTTGTTAGTCTATCTTTATACAATGCACACATGCCATATATACTTAGAGTCATTGGTCTTTGGGTTTCCTCTGCTGAGCTGGGGCACAGGGATAGTAACACAAAGAAGAAATTTATTCTTGACTGTCTAACAGACTGATGAAGCCTCCGGCTTCAGCTGAACTTAAGAATACAATTTTGCATAGAATAAAACTGTGGTTACCCTGTAGTGACAGTATGGAGATAATGATTTTTTCCCTCAACCAATATGATTTTCAACATACATATGGCAGGTGAGTATTATATTAATATAGACTTGAAAATTTTCAAAGCCATCCATTAACCTCATCTGAGGGCACCAACACATTCTCACTCCAGACATATCACATGTCACATACTGATGCTTGGTCAAGGCGCTTTGGTGTCGCTTTGCAACACTCTGGGTACCCCACTAGCGTAATTTTTTAAGGCTTCGCGGTCAAGTTAGCAACGCTTAGCAACAACAAATATGCAATGTGCAGTAAAGTTAGCAACAGTAAATATGCAACGTCCGGCTACACTTTCAAAATAAAACGCGAGCGTTTTGAAACATTACCATTTTGAAACGGCACGTTTTTAGAGTTGTGAAATGTTGCAATTTGGTAAGGTTTAGGCACAAAAACTACTTGGTTATGGTTAGGAAAAGATCATGGTTTTTGTAAAAATAATTATGTAGGTCAGTTAACACCTGAGTTAACTCACATCACTTGCTTAAATTACGCAATTTATGTAACTCAAAGCTAAAAATATTTAATGTTGACTATTTGTTTCACACAGGACACGGGCCCCGGTCTACTGGTTCAAAGTCCGGGTTCTGGCCCTCCATCCATCCCAACAATTTCCTTATTCAGTCTTTTCTGTTCAGTATCATACACCTACCCTTACCATCTGACGCTACAGGGCTTCCCCCAATGCGTTGAACTATGATGCTATGGGGATCCCCATCACGTCACAAACTGAAGCCGATGGGTCTTGATCATGTGTCCAAATATGACCAGTCGGGAGTGAAAACATGTTGAGGTGGGAGGTGGAAAAATAGATGAGTTTTCTGTGTTTCAGTTTTGGAGGAAGCATGAAGTATGGCATCGCTATTGCAATGCATTAGCGATACATTCAACTGCAACACCCTGGATTACTGAATGGTCTGCTGTCTCCAAAGTTTCAATCTCTTCTAAGAGAACATGGACAAGAAGTTCTTAGTGCTATATAAGTTTGAACACTTGTAACTCCATTACAACTGGGCACACAAAATCTATTCAGGAACATTGTGTGTTACAATCGAAAAACTCTAGAACAGCCACTGGACCTTGTGGGGAAATTATTTTGTTACCACTGGATTCTGTACACAACATTTTGTCATTTTCAGTGCCAAATTGGTCCAGAGTCAGACTGAAATATCTCTGCAACTACTGGGTTGTACTGCCATGGAATTTGGCGCAGATACCCATGATAGCCAGAGGATGCATTCTACTACTTCCTCTTCAGCTGATGTTGTGATCCAGGGTTTTAATCTAGTGCCATCATCAACACCGTCATATCTTCATGACCAAATACTTGCAAAACGAATGATATACCCACCAAGGACAGGAACTCCAGCCTCCTGCATGGTCGTCAGATACACTAAATGCCCATCCACCACTAAAACCTCCATAGCCGCATAACGTCTGCACTGAACATTTTTACTGGATGTAAATCGTAACCTGTGGAATCATCCAATACAATCAACTTAGACTTTCAGAATAATTGAAGTCCAATTTTGAATTGTTTTGAACTGTAAGACATAACAACTGAGCTAAGCGTGTAGTTACTAAACAAATACATTTCCATCACTCTGTATTGACAGGTTATTTGGTCCACTTTCTCACCTCAAGTGTGTCTGAAAACATATCTGCAATACTTGAGAAATTTGATGCTGTTTTGCATATCCATTTAGATAGCTATCCTAAGTCACAAAAATTCCTCCTTGTGTCCGTGGGCATGTTGAAGTTTGACAAATGTCCTGACTGAAGTTAAAGCGAAAATCTGACCTTTCTCTGATGCAACCTGATGACAGTCATGAATGCGTCTGAGTATGTAGGTGTTGTAATGTACGTGTTTGTGTTTACGGCAACCCAACAGCTGCCCTGACTGCTCCCTGCTCCGCTGTCGAAACAGGAAAAGCCTTATATAACACATTACACACAGTAAAAGATTAACATACAGTCAGTGAGTTAATCTATTGCACAAACACAGAAACAGGTGTGCGCACAAACATACACGCAAATCTACACTGAGTTGAGTTGAAACACATATGCATTTGTGTAAAAGTACACACAAGGACAAACAAATCTAAGCTGAGTAGAATTTATACTAAGGTCAATCTGTCATATACAAAAACATGGATACACCACACACACACACACACACATACACAAACATCCCCGGACAGGGTTCACCCAGTCATTCTATCCTTGCAGCAGTGAAGCTGTTTTTCCATTGCTGGACTCTTAGCGTGACATAGTGGTCCAAACAGCAGTGAAATATTACATGGACCAGGGTTATTAAAACTGTTATTAGCACGGCCAATTGGGGCTAAACAGGACCTGACTGTCACCCTAATGACAGGGTGGCTGGGGGCTGGGGAAAGGGGGGAGGTGGGCTGCTGAAACCTCTGACCATCATCAACCAAACAGCCCCAGTGGATTCCCCACCACTAACTGCCTACCACCAACCACCCCTTATCCCTCCATGTGCTCATAACTCTCTGGATCCTCTGCTGGATGAGACAAATAAAACTGTGTTATTGACATACAAAGCCACAGATACACACAGACATGGAGACAGATAGGAAAACAAATACAGACACTTTTGCACAAATAAACACGGACATATGGATGCACAAATATGCATATACAGACACATCCTCGTGCAAATAAACATGTTTATAGATAAATTAACACATAGACTTCAAAATGATCTTTTTCTGTGCATCAGTGCATTTTCCAGTACAGTTACGTTGTTGGCATGACTTTTTTTCTACTACCATCTAACTGTTTGTAGCCTACTGTACATCCGATCATGCTCAGATGGTAAATCTGAGTGCATGACCTCTGAATAACCACTGCTGGAAAGTAGATAAGTACATTTAGTCAAATACTGTACTTGAATACAATTTTAAGGTACTTGTACTTTACACTTAATGCTCCTTTATACTTCTACTCTACTACATTTCAGAGAAAAAATATTTTACTTTAAACTCCACTACACTGAATTGACAGCTATACACTGCAGATTATGGTTTTATCCACAAAACACATGGTCTCTAAATGATGCATTGTTATAAACTACACAAATGTATATAAGAGATAAACTGTGTTGATCACATGCAGGGATTCATAGAATAGATATGTGCTTATAAAAGCAGAATACTATGTACTTTATGAGCGAAGCATGGGAAAACATAAAAGGTACTTAATATCATATACACCATAACATAAACAGTGACTACAAAGTGTATTTACACAAAAATAATCACAAATATAGAGGAGATGATGACATTGTAATGAATAATTGCATACAAGTGTGCAGATAGCAACGTTAGTGACATAAAGTTACTGCAAAAGTAACGTGTGGAGTGTGTCTCATGAGAGTTAAGGCTCCACTTCAAACAACTACAACAATAAGATGCTGCTTCTACATCAGTGCATCCAGAAAAGGGCCATTGAACCTGAAATTTGTTTGGCCACTTGGGTCAGCGGAAACAATGTGTTCCATTGTGGTGCTGTTACTTTTCCTTACTTAAGATAAGGATCTGAATTAGTCTTCCACCTCTTTTTTTAACTGTTCATAATCACCATGACTGACACCATTTGGTTAGATGTGGCTAATCAAAAGTAAACAAAATAAAGACAAAGAAGTGGTGTTATGGCTACATCCGCTGACGATTCCACCGTGTTGACTGCCTCATACTCGTGTTACTTTCGCCATTGCTGTTCTGCGTTCGTAATGTTTTCCGCAACTATGCAACCAGTACGCAATCTGCTTCCTGTTTTACATCGGCACGCGCATTCCCAGTGTACGTAATTCTGGTTAATCTGTTTTTCACACTAAAATGCATTAGTGTGGACATAACCTAAGAATCACCCCTGGTTCGTACTCATCTCTTAATCCTCACATTTCCTGGGTGTATCTACACTGTCACTGTAAAATAAAGGCAAAATGCCGCCCCCCCCAAAAAAGAAAAGAATTTGTTAAGACACTTCTGGCATGCCTAGGATCTTTGTCCTTTCCACATGATTACTATTTTACCCAAACAGCACCCAAACCTACAATCTTAAGCATCCTCTGATTTTTCCCACCAAAATCTGCTTTATAATAATAATATATATGACAGACTTCCAAAACGACAACATGTATTTAGGCAAATCATTCAAAAGCCAATAAGCACCTATCAAATCTCTCTTTCCTCCTACTCAGCTCTATATTCCCCGTCTCACCCACCTCTGTTTCTCCGTCTTTCTCCTTTCAGATTCAGACCTGCCATAAACCAACTGAATAGCTTCATACAGAAGACACACACAGAGCACAAAACATAGCTGTAGCCCAGCGGTGGCCGATGCTGACCAACCAGAGTGGGATTCAGCTGGAGCCAGAGAGACCACTGTGGTTATCATCATGTCTTAGAGTCCAAAACACAGTCATGCTATCTTCTCTACCCCTCCCTCTCAGCCTATACCACTGAGGCGAATCCATTCAAATATCCAAACACACAATGGATATCAAAACTGTACACACCCTCAAACATTTTTATTGCCTTGAAGCCTGAAATCAGGTCAATAAATCACTGTTTTTCCACTTTCACACAGTAGCAAGCAGTGGAATCAGTAAATACTTACAACTGGTGAAAACAAGAAACCAAAAGGGCGTAACGCAACTTTATACATTGCTTTTTAATCAGCTTAGGGATTCTCACCATTATTCCATAGGCCAATATGACTAAATAATTATAAATTATTACAGATTACAGACTGTACAAATAAAGTGTAGATGCTTGACATGTAGAACAGATTCACACATTTGCACTGCTTCCATTTATCCAGTTGTGGAAGGAGGATTTTGACCTTTAAGTTAAAATGTCCTGTATTCAAAATGCAGTAAAAGTACAAAAGTGTTAGCATCAAGTTCGCTTTGGGATGAATAAAGTAATCTCTATCTTCTTTAGTGTCAAAAGTGAAAGCAGTCATTATGCAGAATGGCTCTTTAGGTAGTGTATTATTAAACACATGGATTATTACTACAGATGCATTACAGACAAGAAGGTGGCAGTAAATGTAATATAAATTCAATTTACTGTAGCTGGTTTAAGAAGGCCTAATTTTAGCTACTTTAAATACTGTTGGGTAATTTAATCTATAATATTTACTATTTATCTATACTATTTACTAATCTATTTATATATATATTTAGTATTTACCCCTGAATGGATGTATATATGTATGTATATATATATGTATATGAATCATTCATCCATTCATTTGTCCTAAAATTCAAAGAGAAGCACCGAAAGACTATTTCCAGCTCACGCTCAACACATGGAGTGGGTTTGAATCAACAAACAAGAAGTCTGCTCTATGAAATACGAGTCCGAAAACAAAGCTCTCTTTTCAGTGAAACCCCCAACCCCAGCTTGCACACACACACACACACACACGCACACACACACACACACGCACCCACACACACACACACACACGCACACACACACACACACACACACACACAAACACACACACACAGCGGACGCCTCAGTCTTAAAACCCACACATGAAACACTTGTTCTCTCAAGACCCTTAAGACCTTCTCCACTTCCAACAGTTAATCACAGACATGGGGTTGGGGGGAGCTGAGTTGGGGGTAACGCTGTGGCCACAGTGAGTTGTGGCTCTTTGGACAGTCAACACTGACAGAGCTGGTGAATGTGTGCGTGTGTGCGCGTGGATCTCCCCTAAGATTTACCCACAATCCCTTTCCTCCTCTGTGTTTCTTTGGCTTCGGTAATGGTGGCTGTCACGGCCAATCGCCTGAGCCAGCCACTGATTTACTCCAGGTGGCACTTAGACTATTGTCCAGCCCAAGGAGCTGCCTTGACCCTTGACCCCTGACCCCCAGGGTCTGCCCTTTGCCCTAACCAGAGGACAGGGCTGGAGTTGTTGCTGAGGGGAGAGGCGACATGGGGATTAGACCAGACTGAGTGGTTTGTGTGTGGAAACGACTATTCCCACAATTTCAGAGCCCACGACCTCACAAATCACAACCAATTCTTATTTACATGCATCTTAATATTGGTGAAGAGGTTATGCTGGAGTGGTTTACCAGTCTCTGCTGTCCACATCTAATAGGATCCACATGAAGTAGTTTGTTTTTGATTGGTTATTTATAGTACAACTGAGTAATACAAAACTTTCAAACAACTCTTGCTGCTGGGATGTTTTGGTCAGTGGAAACACAGTGACACCTTCATTAGATACACATATAATTTGTAATGCAATCCAAATTAATTGCTCAGTCGTAAATTGCACCTTTTCAAAGATAATGATTTTCAGTTTTCATCCCTGATGTACTACTTTAAAGTGATCATATTATGCTTATCTTCAGGTTCATCATTTTAGTTAGTGGTTGTAGCAGAACAGGTTTACATGGTTTCATTTTCAAAAAACACCATATTTTTGTCATACAGCACATTAATGAAGCTCCTCTTTTCACCCTGTGTGTTGAACACTCCGTTTTAGCTATGGAGTGATTCTTTGTTTCTTTGAGTTGCACATGCGCATTATGGATGTTCTACCAGTCTGTAGTGGCCAGTGTCATCTTCTTCACTGTGGTGTGCTGGGGAGGTGGCATCATTTCTTGTGGTGCCAACAATCTGGGCAAGCTGGTGAGGAAGGCCAACTCGGTGGTGGGGATGGAACTGGACAGTGTGGAGCCAGTGACTGAGAGGAGGATGAAAGGGAAGCTGAAAACCATCATGGACAACCCCTCTCATCCTCTCTATGCTGAGCAGAGGCAGCTCAGGAGCACCTTCAGCCACAGATTCATCCAGCCCCGAGCCTCAAATGCTTTGGAGGCTCATTGGAGCACCAAGAAAGGGAAAACAGTGCACTAAAAAAGAAAAGAAAGAAACTAAACTGAGGGAAAACAGCTTTCGACTAATTTCTTTCAAAAGAAAAGTGAGCACAACTAGCTAAGCTAATATCAGCAGATTGAAGGCAGTCCGCCAGGAATCTAGTTTGGGGCATATTTGCATTGTATAACATAAATTAATCAGGAATCTAAATTAATAAGCATCGTAGTTACAATGTCATATGACATTATATCTGTCAACATTACAATCAACGTTACCTAGCAAGCATGATGAAACAGCCACAGAGAGTGAAGCAGCAGCAGGTCCCTTGTTTGTTACCGAGGGCGTGAGACAAAAATTTAGTCTGCAATGGCCTTCAAAAGACACCAATGAAGAAAAGAATGTCCTCTTAAGCATGATACTCCAGGCAAACCTCATTTAACCATAGTATAAGTATCACACAGTAATTGTAGGCTATAGCATGTTAAGTAGGAGGGTTGAAGTGTTGTGGGGATTTCAAACTGTGCAGAACGAAGCACATTTTCCATATTATTACTATTTGTTTTAATGTGGTATGAACAGGTCATTTGTGACTACACTAATAACCACTAAAGCCATGTGTACAGTTGTTGGCTCAATTATATTTGTAAAAATGTATTTGCCCTGAATGATGTGCTACACCTCTGACTTTAACACATCACTTTAACACTTCCGTTCATAATTTAATAGATGGTGCATGAATAAACATTTGTAATCCAAAGTCAGGAATGAAGGAAAATATTATTACACTCAGCAGACTTGAATAAAATGGTTTTTGCAATCACATCTGAGCCTCAGGTTTCACCTTAATGGAAACCTAAACAGGTGGGGTTGGGTAAATGAAACATTTTCCTGCAACAGCTCTGCTGTACTCACAGCCTCATGTGACAAACCTCTTTCAAACAACGCTTTAACTACCTTGTACTTACTACCCACTACTGCAGTGAGCACAGTGGGACAGAAAGTGCTGGTGGCCGTCATAGACACGACCCTGTTACTATAGTGGAACATATGGCGATATGACCAGAAATACAGCGCAGACATCAGCTGACCATTCACCACCCAAAACACCCATGGCATGCTTAAATATAGATTGGCGTGTAACACATGATCAGTGATTAGAGGCATGTTAATACCATAGTATATATGACCTTATGAGTGCAGGGTCTTTAAAACAACTGCAGTTTGCACACACATACTGTACATGCAGTCAGTGTCAACTAGCAAACATGCAGATAAAGATAAATCTACAAGATGTCTGTACCACTTTCATACGGCATACTTTATAAGGGTTTTGTAAGTTGTAACAAATGGCCATACTAATGTTAATATAATGACAAATGCATTACTGCTTGCAGTGATAAAACAATTGTAGAGCATTTTTTCCTCATTGAAACACCTTTAACTCTACATTAGAATCAAATTCCAGCATTTGCACAATTTCCTTTGAGTGGGATATTTTTATATTCTTTCCACACACATGTCAGAGCTGTCTGTGATCCAGACTATATATATACCGTATGTCCTGTTAGGACAGCTAGGTGGTTGGTGGTTGGTGCTTGGTACGTGCACCGTGTTGGTACATGGTCGGAGCTGATGAGAGAGCAGACAGACAACAGCTGTCAGTCTGGCTCAGTTACAGCCAAACACCACTAACACTGATACACCTCACCGATACCCTGGGGTCCAAGTCTGGGTCATGGAGTTCTAGAGTTCACCGTGGCCTCTAACTCCAGCCCGCCCTTCTCTCACTGAGGTATATTTTAACATGGTCAAGGAATCTCATATGGATACAGACCCAGTGTTCATTGTGACTCTTTCTCCAAGACATTATGTTACAGAATACAGACCATACAAAACAGAGTTATACAGTGTTTTCTGGGGGTTCATAGATTTGCTCCAATTCCATCAATTCAGGGAGACGCGGGCTGGGTACCACGGTCTGTACACTGAATGTGAAATGTGGAACAGTCTAATCAAAATAGCAGAGGACAGAATGAATAAGAAAGTATTCATGTAAAGTAGAGCTTACAGGTCTCCATGGGCAAAGGAGATTTATTCTGTCTTTGAGAAGGTGGATATTTTGTATATCTATAGGTATAATTTAAGTTGTGACGTTACTGCCATATTGTATGTGTGCATATATGAGTATGTATGTATGTGTATGTGCACGTATGTGTATATTTATTTCCTTGTTTGTTTTTTTTCTTCTTTTTCTCCTTTCTTTATTGTTTGACAATTTGCATGCCATATTCTAGTCCTGGCTAGACTGAATCTGATGTCTTGTAAGCCCATGTGGGCTGGGTGTAACTGTACATGTGCATGATAATGCAAAATAATAAAACCTAATTCATTCATTCATATGTTTACACTGTGTGTTTTCCCAAATATGTTCTGTCTATATCATCTCATATCAGACTACATATTTATACCACGAGCAAATCGGGGTGGATGGTGGGCCTTAAATGAGTAGGATTGCAATACCAGAGAGCAAGGTTTACATCATGGTTCCCATGTGTGGTTAGATTTAAGCAACAAAAGCTAAAGGTTAGGAAAGAATTATGATTTTTATAAATGTTACTCTGCTTTAAGTCACTTTGGACATTTCCAGTATAAAACCAATAAGTGCTGTGTGTACCTAAACATATATACAAAACATTAATCATGCTTCAATTGTTACAAGCAGTGATCACTGCACAAGAGATCTTATATCACAATATTGCTTAAATAAGTATGTAAATATTATTTCCTAATCAAAGGTAAAGGTACTCAATGCAGAGAATGACCCCTGTGAGTGTGATACTATAATATTTTTGATTATTATTGCTATATATTGTTGTAGTACATTGTAGCTTAATGTATAAGTGTGTCAATTAAATGTGGTGGTGTAAAAAGTTAAATTTCCCCCTCTGAATTGTAGTGGGGTGGAAATACTCAAGTAAAGTAAAAAAGTACCTATTAGTTACATTCCACCACTTATTTGATTTCTCAGTAGTACAGTACAGTAACACCATAGTAGGAAAGGCATAACACCTATTTTCATCACACCCTGTTTTCATTCATTTGTTTCTTTTTATAGTATGCTGTACCACTATTATTTTGTATAGCCTTCAAACCATAGGAAATATATTTTTAACTTTCGCTGCATTCTCATGCATTGGTGGTTGTATTTTGTTAAAACAACCATGATTTGCTTGTTATTTATTATATTTTTTCTCCATGCTTATAAAGTCTACTGCATGGATCCAGTTTTACCCCATGAGATTATTAAAATTTCATTTAATCTTCTTGAAGCTCATGATATAGGTAATTTATGAATTTTTGAAAGGGAAATTTAATGCTTTTAGGTTACCATCCTCACATTTTACGATCCTTCCCTGACCAGACTGCAAACCGGCACTTAACGCAACGCAGACCTTCGCCAAAGACCAAGGCTGTAATTCAAAAGCCCCCCTGTGTTTTAGTTATATAGGCTATCCCCCAGTTTACTTCCCTGTTCCGCGTGACTGGCATGGCGCAGACATGGGCCCTCTGTTTGACAGGCTCCGGCTGCACTGGCAATATAAACCTGCTGGAGCTGGGGAGATATAACAGGGCAGTCACATTCACACGTAGAAAGCATATACAGACATGTAGCATTTAATGGCTAGGTCTTTCCGGTAATGTGTAATCTCAGTGAGACTTCACCTGGTAAAATGAAGATAAACATTAGCAAACAAGTTTCTACATACATACAGTAAAGAGAGCAAGAGAGCTTTACACATAGAAAGAAAATGAAAGCAAGAGAGGGAATGCAGACAACTATGACAGAGGACGTCTGGAACAATAAAGGCTGGTACCAGCGTTCAGAGTTTAAGGGCCAACGGGGCTTCGGATATGAATCTCGTCCAAGCACGGCGAACCCTGACCTTCTGCCAGAAGTCCCTGTGGGGTGCAGTGCAGTTATTGTCTTCATCTTTCTACACAACTCTCCCTGACCTCCGCTGTCTTCCATCTGCACAAGTCCATTACGTCCATTTATTTCATCACTACAACTCTGCACATAAACTGCTCTTTTTCTCCTCTCCCCTCTATTCACTCTGTTGTTCCCGTCCATTCATGGCCCGAACAGAGCCATTGATTCATCCGCCGGACATGACCGTATTGTGTTAGAATGCGAGGATGAGAAAGGGAGAAAGGGGGAGAATATGCTCGGCCATTAGGGCGACATTAAAAGGAGAGAGTGGTGCTGAGGTCAACATGGAGGACAGAGGACAGGGGTAAGTGGAATCAACGTAGGACCAACTTTAGACATTCTGTGTATTGCAGGATATTTGGACCTTTCAGGCAAATGATACTACGGTTCAAAAGGACTCCACCCTGATTTAACACTCATCAGTCATCCACTGTGAACTGGAACAGATTTGACGTACATGTCATGGGAAAGGTCTTCTCTCTATGCTAATTTAACATTCATTACTCATCTATTAGCTAACTAACAGAAAACTAACTGCAACAAAGATTGTACATAATATGTCAATGGGATATGTCATTCTTCATATATATATATATTTGTCTCAACATTTTTGGTTTTGTCTAGTCTGTATCTAATTTTGTGCTATTTAGCGTTAGGTACATGTTATTGATCTTTATATCTGCCTCTTACAAAACTCAGTGAAATGTAATGTGGAAAGCCTTCCACGGGTCTTTTTAGACAATTGCAGAGGGTGGGCCCAGAACACAATGCAACTCACAGGCAAACTTATGGGAATGATTACAGTACAAAGAATCTTTTTTACAGGATGTGAGCTACAGCTAGCTTCACAAGACAGCACTGTCAGGAAGATGTTTCAGTAGATCTGTGTTATGGTTAGTTTTATGCCGATTAGCTTACTAGGGGTGGAAACCTATACTATACATAATGAAAAAAACAACAAATTGCTGTTTTTTTTTTATGTAAGATCTCGCCCCGCCATGATCTTCAGCCCCTGAGGGAAATCCAAAACTTTCCACCAGCGTTCATTTCAGAGGCTCGACAATTTTAATCATGACATCACCTCGCTACATGACAACAAACAGAGCAAGATGTAATCAGATAACTTTTTAGCTTAGGAACCATCAGCGATGCTCTTGGCCTTTCTCCTCATCCAACTCCCCTCTGGTCTCCTGGGACCTCCGAGTCACAGATGGAGGGGGAAGGAAGGAGTAAGTGCATAGTTAGGGGCACTCCAGACTTGGCAGCCTCAAACTACCACAACTTCTTTACTGAAATTATGTATCATGTTTAGTACAAACTCCTAAATACTTTCTTCTTGTTGGGCTTCGAGGTGGTAAAGGTTTATCCATCAACATATTCATTGTGTGGATTTTTCTTGACTGAGTGATCCCTCATTTGGAAAGCGCTTTCAACTTCTAAGTTAAGACTTTCCACTGATGATCATACCCAACAGCAGTTGGGTGTCTATGTGTGTAAACTTTCACCCTCCTGGCTATGACTGTGAGCAAGAATGTGTTTTTAGTGAACCTGCCTGCTTAAATAAGGATTGAGGACTTCCATCTCGACCCTGCCCCAGTCAGCCCTTGCAACACACATTCTTGCGCATCATGGTTCACGTAGCCTCACAGCCTAATGAAGATGAGGTGAGGTGTGATGGGAGATGAAGTCATCAGACGAGGGGAGGCGGTGGGAAAGCAGTGTTGGTAGTCATGAATCAGAACTCATTGTCTATGTCGCAGAATGCGTGTGTGTGTGTGTGTGTGTGTGAAGTGGTTGTGACTGGGTGGATGTGAAGGGCTGATGAAGGTTTGGAATAGGGCGGTGGGAGAGGGGAGTCAATGGTAGGGGATAAGGGATGTGAGGGAGATCAGGGTGCGGTCAGTGTGATGTATTCCACTGGACATCTGTGCTCCGATGACAGACAAGACATTCCGGCACACACACATGTATACACACACACCCACACCTCCCTACCCCAGGGAACTGCGGTGCTGTCCCTGTCTGGGAGCCAGAGACTTGTTACTAATGAGACTAAATGAGGCTGGAGCCTCTCTGTGAAGAGGTCACAGCTTTTCAGGCAGCTGGTTACAATATTGTTTTGCCAACCATTTTAGCAACTTGTAAGGTAAGCCTATTCAGTCAGTCAGCCAGTTAGCTAAGCAAATGGCCAAGAAGAGAGTCACCCAAAGTTAGCCAATAAACCAGTTCTTAAGCCATATAAGCTGATCAACGAGCCATCAACTAGCTAACTAATCAACCAGCTATGAACCAGTATGTATACCATGTTTTCATTCAATCATCCATCTATTCAACCAGCTTGCCTGTCTGTTACCAAGAGTTAAATTTGGCCATGCAAATACTGATTAAAGCACAATCAGTTAGCCCTTAAAACACTTCAGTCAGGCAGGTTGGCTCATTAAAATTACCAACAACTAGCTAGCTAGTCATTCAGCCAAGGAGTTAAGAGGCCAAAAGGCCATTCAGACAACCAGACAGCCATTCTGTCATTTAACCAGCCGACTTGTTAGCTATTCAGTCAGTTAATCAGTCAGTTAATCAAGCAGCCATGAAAAGAGTCACTCAATCAGTTACTAAACAAACCAGTTGGTCAGTAAGCAGGTTTGCTTATTAAATCGCCTGCAAGCTGGGTAGTCAACCAGTAAAATTGCTAAGTGGCAAAAAAAACATTGAGTCAAACAGACTCATTTAACCAAGAGATACGACCGACAATCCAGTGAACTAGCTTGCCTGTCAGTCACCAAGAGCTGAGTTTAGCCATGCTTGTGCTGATTAAAGCAATAGAGGAGATGGAGGGCAGGCCGAAAGAGGGGGGGCATCAGGCTTATGTAAGGCAAAAGCTAGGCCAAGCAGAACTGACACAGGCCAGGCCTTAGATTGCCTCAGCATGGGGCAAAAATGTGCTGACCAAGGCTGCGGGTTGATTGAGAGTCCAGGGGGTCGGGGGGATTGAATGAAGTTTATTTGAGTGTGGGTAATATAGGCTTTCTTCAAAAACAAACAAGACTAATTTTGTTTGCTGTGTGTTGTAGCAGCTGTGACCTCCCATATGACTAAGCCTGACCCTGTCCTTGCAGCATATGGGGGATTTCAGCTCCTCAAATATCCGACATTGAGTGGGCCGCAAAAATATATGTATACATTTTTCTGGTGTAAGTTTAGCGTGTTTGAATTTGTGTCACATATGGGTAGAGTTATGTGTGTACTGTGTGGATTGTGTGGTCAATTCAAAGTTGGGTGATGTCCTTGGTACAGGTGCAGAACGGAAAGATATACTGGACAATGGTCAACACACACTCACATTCAGTCACACTAGATCTCTTACAGCTCAAATAACAGAGACAACACAGTCACTCTGGCCTTTTCAACGCCAAACCAAGACTTGGACCAGACTATTCCCATTACTTAAGGGCTGGGATGATGATTACACTGTTGCCATAGAGATGCTTCAGATGACAAAATATTGTCAGTGAAGTATTCATGACAAAGTATTGCAACAGATGTTTCATGACCAAAGAATTGTAGTAGTAAAACTCCTAATAGAGGTTTTGACATTCTTCCTAGTACATTTAAAATCATAGAAATGAGTGCAATGACAAAGGATTTGTCATTCGAACAATCATTTAGTTCACATTCCACAGCAGACAGTTATATATCTCTCCTGAATACCACTGAACCACCCAACTGTACAATTACACACAGTCATATACACAAATAGAGACACTTACAACTAAAGGATGAAGCTTGCTTCTTAAAACTTGCACTTGAAATTGTTGAAATACTGAAAGAAGTTCAAATGGCAGTTCAAATGGAAGGGCTGAAAGAAGTTAAGTTTCAGTTTAAGAGTAAGCAATGAATGAAGCTGATGTATCAATTGAAGTGTGAGCACTGAGTAAATTTGAATCAACACTTCAAGCCCTGAAAGGAGTTGAAATGAAGCAGTTGATGCATAAGAGGTGAAAGCAGCTGAAATCACAGTTGATGTGTGAGTGGTAAAAGGAGTTTCACATTTGACTTGAAGTGGTAGCACTAAAGACACTTAAAGTGTTTGTGCAGTAAGCAGTTGAAATATCATGTACACATTGACAGGAGTAAAACTGTCAGATCTGAAAGCCGTTGTAGTGTCAGTGAAAGTGTACATGTGCGTGATGAAAGCACTATGTAAATTTTCTTTCAAGACAGATGAATGGTTCTTTGACTTTACTTTGAACGCCAACATTTTAAAAATTGTAAGACATATCACTTAAAATGTGTGAGAAGGGACAGACTTGTCAATGTTTCAATGCAATTATGTATGAAGTGTAGAAATTGTGTGAGCAATTTTTTTTATAAAAGCTGGACAGCATTATGAAATACTATGCTATGACATTTTCTTAAATAGACCATAGAGGGCTAATAGACGAAATAATAACTCCTATGTCAACTACATTTTCTATTGCATTGAATCACTGTATGCACTGTACATTGTAACAGTAAAAGAAACTGGTTGGTCTTTCTATAGAGCAGTTTGTGCAGTGTGAGAGGTCAGGTTTGATCTGTAAAGGTCAGACCATTGGGAGTCTTTTCTGGTCTTAATCCACAGGACCCCTCCCTGGGGCAGGTCAGCCATATACACATTGCATAGGCTGCCCCTTGCTATGCCTAACAAATAATCATGGAACAATAGTGAAGGCAGCTTTTCCCAGCGGTTCCCAGTCTGGATGACAACTCTCACAACAACGCTGAATGATTCATGTGTCCACTTTCTGTAAACCCATTACACAATCCTCACTTTATTTTTCATTGTTCAAGCAAAGCCATAAGTATTTGCTTTGTGTCAAGTTATTTACTGTAAAACTGACAACAAATAGAATTAGGTCTTTTATGAAAAATAAGTTTTTAAGCCAATAATCGATAACAGCATACAGCTGCAGATAGACATGTTTTTCTGATTTCCATGTCTACCGCTCTCTTTCTCTGTACCCCTCTCTACTTTTTGATTCTAATCCTGCTAATTAAACTTTGAGAGCCTGCAGGGCTTCTTCCTCCCCCCTCCCCTCGTCATCTCTACAACTTTCTCACAGGGAGCATAAAGAGCTGGAGGAGAGTGGAGTGAGAGAGAGACAGAGAGGGAGAAAAAAAGAGGAGTGAGAGAGACTGAACAGAGGGTGAATTCATGGCGGCTCTGCTCTGCTCCTTATCAGTATCCTGGCTCTGTGAATGAAGCTCTTCAGAGGAGCTCCTCGCCCCTTGATACCCAATACGCCACCAAAGCTATCTCTGAATCCCCACCGCGTGTGCACACATATGCAGACTTAGATATACTGCACATGTACATGTACATGTACAAACATTAGTGTATGCAACAGTGCAAGTAAGTAAGGCTGCAACTATTTATTATTTTGATCATCATCTGTTGATTTACTTTTTTGATGTCAGCTTGTATTTCAGTCTAGAAAATGGTGGAAAAAAGTAAAAAATAATATGCCTTTCAAGACTTTCCAGAGCCCAGAGAGTTTAGTCCAATCAGATGTCCAAAGCCCAAAGATTTTATGACAACATGGTAAAATAGAAATTACAATTCTATGAAACCTGGCAAATGTCCATCTGCTGATGAAGCTGTATGTGCTGAGACTGTTTTCTCACCCAAAGATTATTATTCAGTTAACAATATAAATCAGAGAAAGGAAGGAGCTAGAACTAACCAATGTTTTGACAAATGACTTTATTGAGTAATCTATCAACAGAATTGTTATCAGTTCATTTTCAGTTCACAAATTAAATGTGCTAACACAAACATCTCCTAGGGATGGACGATCCTAAACTTTTTAAATTCGATACGATACACATACTTCTTAAATGGGAACGTGATTTATCAAGATTTATTGCACTTGAAGGCAAATCACATGACACATACTGGCCATTAATAACAAATATATTACAAAAGCAAATATGCATACAATTAAATAGAAATGTTTGTGCTAATAAGTGATAAGTAGGTGTTCAGGTGCAGGTGTGATGATGACTGCTTTCTCCAAATTGTCTTGTGATATATGTGTAATTTGTCGAGTTTCCACAGTTAATGTTGACGTTACAGTCAAATCAAACTTAGATTTAGCTGCTGCAACAGGTTGCAGGCCTCTTCCTTCTATCTGTGTTTCCTCTAATAAGGAGTAAATGTGCTGCCTATCATTAGGTAATATCTCAATAAAACACACGGGCATGACACTGTTTGGGTACATCAGTACCTCACAGTACATTCATAGCCAAATCCGTGAGAGTTTGATGTCAACAGCAGCAGCTCAATCAAGCCCAAGCATCAACACTGCTCACTTGATAGTGAAACAAACTGGGATAGCACACTACTAACCACCATGTCATAATATTGATCCAGTTCTGATTTATCAAGCCAAACAACACCCCAGAACCTTATTTCCCAATACTGAATGAAACCGACGTTTAATTTTGATTTCCTGATGCTCTTGCATAGTCCTCAGTGATGCTTATTTATCCAATACATAGTAGCCTCTACTTAGTGGCCTGTCTGTAATGACTGGGAGCCGTTGTGCAGCTATGCACTGGTTAGATCTAAATAAAAGAGGGGGGATATTGGGTATCCTTGCTTATTTGCGGTGTGGGCAGCCCCCCTCTCCCCCATCCCCCTGGTGGAGGCTGTTTTGGAGATGAGTGGGGGGTTACATTATAGGATATTAAATGGTAATGATGGGTCTGGAAGTCCAGAAGTCCATGGGAAAGTGGTTGGTGCGTCTCGCTGTGGCCCGGCGTCGGTACTGAGACTCTGGGAGCCAGAACCGGGTCACCCTGCCGCAAAGATCATTACAGGGCGGGGAGGTGCTGGTAGCGATGGGGGAAGAGAGATTGAGATGCCAGATTCCATCGACCACTTCAGCCCCCGTCCCCCCAACCCCTAGTTCTCTTCCTTCCTCAAACCCAAAGTCTGCTGACCGCCCATGCCTGCCCTCTGGAAAAAGACTGTAGCCGCAGTCGCCGGGCTCCATCAACCCCAACCCCGACCCCGTCACCATGTCGACCAAGCATCCAGACAACATTTAGCAACCTTGAGGCGGACAGGAAACTGTCTGCACCATGACAATGAGGAGGGGAGGGTGGAGGCTTGTACCACAGTGCTCATCTCACGTCCAGTGAGGAGATGGGAAACGGACGATAAAGCTGCAGTGTGGATAGCCACAAGGTACAAAACAGGAAAGAGGGGGATGAAGGGGAGGAAAAGAGAGAGGGAGACGGGAAGAGAGGCAGAGGGCGGAAGACATGCTCCTATTTCACTAAATTCCTTTAATTCAACCAAGCAGTCTGCATATTACTGACAAATCCCATACAGACAGCTCCCCACAGTGTGTATGTCCTTGCATGTCTGCATGAAAGTGTGTCTTTGCATGTTAACAGAATACCTGCAGCTTTGCTTTAAGCATGCTAGCGACACACAACTCTTAAAAAGTGTCTTATGTAAGCAAGTGAGTTTGTTTATGTGCGTGAGAATACATAGTAAATAACAATGCGTTAGACTGCATGAAGCATGTTTGGTAGTGAGCTCATGTGTATACGATTTGTACAAACATAAATCAGTCTACTCAGTTCAATTCAGTTCAATTCAAATTAGCTTTATTGGCATGAATGTAACAACAACATTGCCAAAGCATCTACTCCATAAATGTATACGCTTGGGGCTATCTTCAGTTAGACTAAAATCTAGTATGATGTGTTACTGATGGGTAAGAAAGTCTGTGATGTTGTCTGCATGCAAAAGCCTGCACAAATCTCAAATATGTTGAAAGAGATCAAAATGGAGTAAATTAACTAAAACTGGCGAAGAGATGGAAAGTTTCGTCTGAGAACCTGAAACAGCCAAAAGAACTAAACTCAAACTGTACAGTGAAAGCTACTTGGCTTACAGCATTTTGTAGAGAGGGCTGTCTCAAATTGGAATGCTACATCGGCAGGGTGTAATGGTGGCGGGTAAAGTCAAAAGATATATCAAGACAAAAGAGCCCTTTTTAGCCTGCAAAGGTTTGGAATACATCAAGTGACCAAAACTGCCGACTGTCTGATCTGACAGCAGGGCCATATTATTTCATTTCATACTAGTGTTAATTCATACATATATATATATATATATGCTATTTTGTTAAAATAGTAAAAGTTATAGATATACAGATACAGAAAAAATAACTTGAGGGTGAGGATGCCATTAAAAAATCCCTTTGAAGAGGGGCCCTGCTTTAACAGAAATTGGAAACTACTGCTTCAGATCAGATTACTTGTAAACAAGTCAACTGCCAGATTATAAACCACTTCATTTGTTGGTAAAACCCAATTTTATCATTTACCTTGGATTTCTCTTTCAAATAATTTTGGCTAACCTGGGGATCTAATTGTCTGACTGATCCCTGACATGTCTGACAACAATGCTGCAGCAACCCCAAATCTCAGAAATTACCTTAGTGATTTTAATGTTACCAATTTAAATGAACTAGTCAGGACACGTAGAAACATGAAACAGCTAGTTTGGATTAATAAATGTATTGCCCAGAATGGGAATCTACTATCTACTATTTCTTGAAGGAAACTGAGCAAGTTTAAAACTATTAATTTACCATTACTGACTAAAGGACTTGAATATAAACAAAATACACACACTCATGAGGAGTATACTAATCCTATAATCCATTTTAGAAAGTTGTTATAGAGACATCACCAAAGAATTTTAAGTGTCAGCAGCTACAAGTGAGTCAGAGTCATCAAAGGAAGATTAAATCACATCGATTTCACTATAAGTCACTATAAATTCATCACCAGACACTGCAGACACATTCACAATCCCTGACGGGATATTATAGCTAAACCATAGGAGATAAATTATGATAAATTCACTATAAACTCATCACTGCGTACTAACACATAATGTAATAAGAATGTTAAAGTGACACCAAAGGACATTGGAGAAGCCCATAAAATACCATATGGTCACCAAGAAATTGACTGTTGAGCACCTTAGAAACATTATATACCTAATAAAAGCACCTTTAAGGTTGTTGATGGGTATATTACTGGGATGGTGATACCACAGGAAATTAAACATTAACTGCCATAAAGTACCATTTGATGTCTCCCTTTACAGACACCCTGAAAGTGTATATAGAAATATTAGAATGACTTTTCCATATAGAGAATACGCCGTGCTAGCATTCCTCTCCCCTTCCTCCTTCTCTTTTCTCTTCCTCTGCTTGTATCGCTTCATCCTCACAGCGGTATTTTCGACCCGAACCCAACCGTCCAACATGATCCCATATAATTAAGCAGGTTTAAGGCAAACTGATCCCCTCGGAGAGCCTTGTCTTCCATACATTCCAATTAAAAGTGATTACACACAGTGGTCTTTTACTGCTAAGAGGCCTCTGTCAACTCCCCATCACACCCCCCCTACCCTTCACCCACCCACCAGCACTACACATTCCCAGGGTTTCAGCTGTCACCCGTCGCCTCAACGCATCAATCTCAGTACAGTTTTTTTCCAGCGTTTGTTTTTTTCTTCACTCCTACCCCCTTGAGCAAGTAATTGTATGTTTTTGTGTTGTTTGCGTGTGCTAAGCTAGCCCAGATATATTCTCCTTTTCCAGTCATTCTCAATTCTTCTTTTTTTTACGTGCTTAGCTTCTGTTTTTTCGATTGGTAATTCACGTGAATAAGAGATGTAAAATCATGTATATTCACTCTTAAATGGAGGCCAAGACTAAAGCTTGAGCCAGGCAAATCCTTAAATCTTGTCAACTTTCACTTAAGGCACATAGCTCCCACCCCCCTATTACCACCCATGGCCCACTACTCTCCCCTTCCTTTTCCTTTTGGAAATGCTTGCAGGGAGATGAATAGAAGCCCCACATTTCCACATGAAGTGAGCAGCCAGCAGCGATCTTCTCTCCCCTGGCAAAGTTAACTTTTCTTCAAGCTGTGAGAAAGCTTGGTGGGACTGTGGTTATGAATATTCATGCTGGAGAGTTCCCTGTCAATCAGTCAAGGAGAGCTGAGGGGAATTGTGTATGTCTCCAGTGGTTTATTTAGCCGTGGAAGGAATTTGTGTTAATTCAGGTTTAGGCCATTCCATTACTAACTTTTGCTGTATTTTAGTTTCTGCTTTATTTGTCAAGGAATCTCTCTTTCTACTATATCAGCTACATGCTTTTAACTGTTTTCATTTCCCGTTGACCATTCACATCTATGTGATCATATCCATTCATCTCGGTAAAAGAAAAAGCTGTTGAAGTATATCCATGTCTCCAGTGATGTGTGACTGAAATGAGCGCATTCAGCCTGCTAACAAAGAAACTTTATAGTGGGGCTGTTATAACTTAATGACCGTATCCACTGTGCATTTTAGGAGCAGTCACAATGAATTACACTGCACTTGTGCTTATAACATTTCCCAGTTGTAAAATTGGGTAGCATAGCCATTTGAAAAATAATGTAATGTTTTTGTGGTAACACAACCAAACTGCATTTAAGAAATAATTGACCCCCCCAATCCTTCATTCTGTCAAACTGCCACTGCATGGGCAAACCACTCAGACACTAAGTGGGCGTCCAGACTTAAAACATACCTGCACCCAAAAATGCAAAAGAGTAGTTTGGTGGGGCTGTTCAGGAACTGATGAGATGATAAAATACAATCCAGGAAGGCCAATTCGAGATTGAAAGGTTTGAAGGCTTATTAGATGCAAAAGCACTGCACAGTGGTTTATAATAATATGATTTTACAACTCTGGAAAGTTATCACTGCAGCAATCATTTTATCTTTCCTTGCAGCGATTTGGACGTAAATAATGAGAAATATGATGTTCAGGTTGCAAGTAATCTACCAGGAATGTGTGCTTGCATGTGTTTGATTGGCTAACAGTGCCTGGCCGGATGATGTCAGTAGTGTTTACAAACAGAGGGAGAGATGGTGAAACTAAAACTAGTGCGACATGCACAACACAGTTAGGGAAGAAAGATGAGAAAGAGAATGGTGTAAAGAGGGAGAGTCATAAGGGATAGAGGCATAAATCTAGGCACTCACAATTGTATTCAAATGCAAATCCCATCACCCAGTGGAAAGGCCAACCTCAATTTAGCCAAGTCCCAATGTGTGCATGCTACCCCCAACTGACAGGAACACCTCATTCTCCACACTGTTGTCTCTGAATGTGTGTGTGTGCATGCATGCTCACAGGAATGCATAAATATGCATACACCTCTTGTTAGAAGCAATACAACAATGACAGACAATTTTTGACAATTTTGAATTACAGCTGTAGGCCTTTCAAGTAAAAGTTAATCAAAAAACTTTCTCTGAATCACATTTTCCACCTTTGATATTTAGATGTGAATTTTCTGTGAATGTTATGAAGGGGTGGGAGCTGTACACCCAAACATACACACCCTACGTGCACATCCCTGCCCATCCCTATTCTCCTCTCGCTGTTCCCACCTCCCAGTCCCTCCAGCTAGGGACCCAGAAATGAACCTGAACTGATTGAGAGTCAAAAGCAGTTGCTGGGGCAGGTTCAGTGGGGCATAAGCAGTTGCTGGGGGAATGGTGGCGGTGGTTGTCTAAAGAGGGAGGAGGGGGTGGAGGGCACGGTGGGTAGCCCTGTTGGTTGCCAGGGGGCAGCCTGCTGGTTGCTTGGGAGTTCCGCAGCAATCGGGCAAGTGTTAAAGCCATTAGGAAGCCTTACCATATGAAAGACATGGTGGGTGTGGCAGGGCTGAAGATGAGTCCTGGGAGGATAGCCTCACTGTCAAACAGCAGGAGTCTTACAAAAGATCCTTTCATGGGTCATTACTCCCCCCCCTCTTCCCTTAAGACACACACAACCTCCACCCTGCACTCCCATCCTAGTCGGGTCATTCAGAGCTAGCTACCGTGGCCACAGAATAGGGGAATTCCCCCTTTAAGTATAGGAATGAGAGGGCAAACAGAGGAGGGAGAGAAGACTGAAAGAAAAACTAAAGAAAGAGACTACTTAAAGCACAGTGACCTTCCACCAGCCTGTACGCAGCTGTGTGTTTTCCACTGAGTTGGCATCCAGACACTGGCCAGAGAGGCCCCCTGGGAGCCCAGTCCAAACTCCAGGGAGAGGCTTATTACGGCGCAACAGCTCCCTGGCGCTCCCCATCCTTTCCAAGAGTAGAAATCTTTATTTCCTTCTTAGTTACGAGCAGAGGTACTGTTTACTATGTAGTAATGAAAAAAGCACACAGGAAACTAAAAATAGACTGCAAATGCAGCCTAAACAGCCAGGAAAGGAAATCTGGGTGTATATAACTGTACATACGTGTGTGTGTGTGTGTGTGTGTGTGTGTGGGTGTGTGCGTGTGGACACATAGCCACAGGTATGTACAGCAGTGGAGAGAAGCAGCGATAAAAGCAAGCCTCTGTTTCCTGTCCTTAACGGGCTAATGGTGGGGATTTACTGGCCTTTTATTATGATTGCTCCAATTAGCTGTAAAGCAGCACAGGACCAGTCCTTTGAATGCCTGTGTGCCTGTCTCTCAGTAACTTTCTTGTCTCTCAAAGAATGGCTCTTCTGCAGTTAAAAACATGACAGAAAAATGATAATTCAAGAAACAGTATGATAATATAATAGAATGCAGAATAATTGTAAATCCAACTGTAGAGAGAGATTACGTGTTCATTTAACCTGGATGTAACTTTCATAGTTTTGGCCATCATCCCTATCAGTTAAATCATAATTTTACTCACCTTTAGTTGCTGCGATCTGGGAATAGAGTTTGATGGGGCAAAAAACAATTCATTAGTGGTTCAGATTGTGAAAATTACAATGGAGGTGAATGGAATTTCATTAAATTATTTTGCAGTATGCCTAGTTGTAACATAATTTATCC
The DNA here is from genome assembly GCF_021292245.1 of Micropterus dolomieu. Classification (NCBI taxonomy): domain Eukaryota; kingdom Metazoa; phylum Chordata; class Actinopteri; order Centrarchiformes; family Centrarchidae; genus Micropterus; species Micropterus dolomieu. The sequence continues at coordinate 4,413,023 of NC_060164.1, read as the reverse complement.
ACCAAAAGTGAAAAATAGAATCATATATATTTTAATTAGACTCATTGATCAACATGATCTTACTTGGAATTATTCTCCTCCTCAGTTCTTGGATTACTCGGCATACTTTAACCCTCTGAAAATAGTGGTGGGTCTTGCATTTGTCTTTTGAAGGCTGTTGCGGCTCAGTTTCATTCAAGCTTCATTAGACTGATCCTTACTGCTGAATCATTAATAGCTGCAAGCATGTAGGCCTGGGCTGACTGTGAAAGTATCAGGCATGTTTGTCTTATTATTATAATAAGAAATATATTATTATTAATATTATTATCATATATAGCTATTTGCTACAATTATGCTTCACACAACAGCTGTTTGCGATCTGTCCTTTATTTTCTCCGAGAGAGGGAAGAATTTTGAAAAGTTGCGTGGCGCTGCGGAGAGCCCCCAGCTGCAGAACTGCATGGATCATGCGTAATATCCAGCCAAACGGAATGATCACGAACCGTTTACAGCGCGTCGGCCGTACTAGCGACACAACACTGGAGAGGGAGTCGGGCGGTGGGCCAGGAGATCGGGTAGCGACCGGCCATCTGCGGACGGTCAGTTGGGCTGGATGAAGTCGGACACTACTCATGGATCCATGATGATAGATAAATATATAGATATTAATGGCAAGAAAGCATGCTGTCAATATTTTAGAGACCCCCCAAAATATCACAAATCATGCTTTTAAGGGAGCTGATGTCTTATTAAGGGGAGCTAAGCTCCCCCTGGCTCCCCCTTAGTGCGCACCCTGACTTAAAGTGTACTTGGGTGCTCCTGCATCACTTGGCTCATTTAGCTGGAATCCTAGATAGGTAACCTAGTATAGGTTTGGACCAAACCATTTTGTGCCTTTTGTAAGGGGTGAGAGGGGCCTCTCCAGAGCCACTACTATTTTTTATATAAGTTCATTCTCATAACCAATTTATTCAGCAGAAACAAACACATACAGTTATCCTAATAATCCTAATTAAGAGTAATTGGCAGTCACTGTTCAGCGCCTGGGAAGCACTTAGTGGTTCAGGGGCTTGCTTAAGGGCACCTTTGTCAGTGCCCAGGGGATGAACTGGCACCTCTTCAGCTACTAGTCTGCACTCTGTAGGACCAAGTCAAGAGCCCAGGGACTGGGCTACTGCTACCCTAGCGCTATAGTGGTGTGTCTCAATTTGGATACTTCCGTTAGTACACATCACATAGTACACCATGTAGCCTACTTACTTGCTGAGTGAATTTCAACAGGATAGTGTAGTCTGAAATCAGATACAGCTGTTGTGCACTCACATTCAATCACAACAATAGAATCACAACATTTGACCGCTTCTTTTTTTTAATGGAAAATGTCAACATTTGACCTCAATTGTCACATATGCCAGGTTGTTTGTTCTTTTGACTTCATTTCAATTTTAGTAAAAATGAACATGCTTTTACTTTTATTTACTTGTGTGTGCAATCTCAACTGCTGCAGCTTCCTCGCCATTTTCACAAGGTTGGTGGTCCCTTACCTTCTGCTACGTAGCCAAGATGGCGACCATAAAAGGTGTTCCCCACTTTTTGACCGTTACAAGTATGTCATTTTGGCACTTATGTACTCAAAATAGCAAGTGTAAATATGGAAGAGCACAAATTGAGAAACAGCTGTAATGTAAGAACCATGCTAGTGGTTTTATATGAGGCTGTGGTTAGGGACATTGGTTTGAGCTGAATGTTAACATGCTCACAATGAAATTTAGGAGGTATAACATTTACCATGGTCGCCTTTTTAGTTTATCATGTTATCATGCTAACATTTGCTAATCAACGTTAAACTTTATCAGTTGAGGCTGATGGGAAAGTGATTCATTTTGCAAGTATTTGGTCATAGACCAATTTCTTTACAAAGGAGAAGGCTTTATCCTCCATGGGACCATTAATTCCTGTACAACATTTCATTGTGATCAATCCAATAGCTGTTGAGATATTTCAGTCTGAACCAAAGTGGTGGGGCGAATGACCAACTGACATTACGATTCTTACAGCAACACCACTAGCATGGCTAACCATTCAACAAAAATGTCTCTCTCCAGGGACAATGTCTCCTTTACTCTTGATAATCCACAAACACACTGTGAATGACTTCCTACTGAAGAGATAGTTCCTATAAAAACTAAAACCTGTGGATTATCCACAGTAACGGGCACACTAGCTCTTAAAAGAGAGCCAATATAATCTTGGTGCTGTTATCACCACAAACAAAAATCCATTGAACTGCAGTTTTCTGCTGCAATCACAGAGATATAGATATCTCAAAACCTCAGAACAATGCACAAAAAACCCAAAGTATGCATGGCCAGATACCACTTGAAATAAGTAAAAAGTATGTTTTGTTTGTAATTTGGGTCAACTGACCATTTAAGCAGGGAAGGGTATCACTAGCATTGTGGTTAGGCTGAATCTCAACATGAAACTGAAACAAAGAATCAAATGGCAAAAGCACCAGTTTGGAAAGTCATAAATGTCTCCTGGTTTCATTTTAGTTTCATTTTTACTATGAAAACATCTTTAAACAACTTTTGATGATGTTTGGTTACATGCAGACACAGAAGTAGTTTGGGGCCCAAGAAAAATCCCAGGAGTGTGCAGTTTAGAGAAGGAATCCTGACTGACTTGGTACCAGTCTGCCTGTCCTTTTCTTCAGTTTACTTTATATTTTGTCACTCCACTCTTCCTGCAGTCAAACTGTGTGTTATGTGTCGGTCTGTCAGTACTTTTTACTCTGAGGTGACCTCAGTCTAAGCTTCACGTCGGTCCAAACATTTGTGCTGAACTAATCTTCATGGAAAATTTGTTATGTTGGTTTCATTATACAACCACTCACTACATTGTGTAACGTCAAGACACAATACATCAATTATCTGTCCACATGTCAACACAGAACAATTTAAATAAGCATATTAATCTTGAATTCCTTCTCATGTGGAGGTTTCCTTTTGTTCTCAGCGGCCAGAATGTTTTATTTTTGAAAACGACAAGGGGAGGCAGACCGCTTTTGCATCCGCAACAGGGGAAAAAACATTTCTTGAAGCTCTGTTCAAGTTTCACTGCTAGAATGAACCGTTGTACTGTTTGATCCGACTTGTCTGCTAATTTCCTGATTATGAGTCAGCAGTGAGTCTCTGTTAGTGAGTCCTTGTGGTGAGTGGTGTGTGTGGGTGTGTGTGAGAGTGGGAATAGTGCGTGTGGGTGTGAGCCCTGTGGTCAAGGGTATGACTAAGGGGCAACTTATGAGTCTGTGCTTTTGCGTGTGTGTGTGTGTGTGTGTGTGTGTGTGTGTGTGTGTGAGAGAGAGAGAGAGAGAGAGAGAGAGAGAGAGAGAGAGAGAGAGAGAGAGAGAGAGAAGGGAGAGTGAGAGGGGTGTGTATGAGATGGTATCATGTGATTGGCTAGTTTTCATGACAGACCGAATGACTGCACAGTGTAAACTGTACAGACACTGACTACAACACAATAAGATTAGTCCTTTAGTCTAGTGCCAATATTAGTGTTGCTGGAAGTACTTCAGAAACCTATTTTTCAGTGTTTACAGTAAATGTGTGGGAATTTGTCTTGGTGGTCTTTTAAGGAAATATTGTTATGATTATTTGGGTTCGTGCTGAGAGTTAGTAAGTTTGTCTGTTAAATATGAAGCTAGATGAGAACGTCAGCTTAGCCTTAAAACTGGAAGCAGGGGGAAACAACTAGACCGGGGTATGTGCTGGACTATTTTTTGGCAGAGCCATGGCAACCCCCTGTAAATCCACAACATGTCATTTTTACACTTTGGTCTTTGTACAGATTAAACTACGAGATATGTTGTGTTAATTAGTGAGCTAGTTATCTAAGATAAACTAACCCTCTCCTGGCTGTAGCTTCATATGACCGTACAAATATGCGACGGGCATTGATCTTCTCATCTAACTGTTAGCAAGAAAGCAAATAAGTGCATGTCCCAAAACTATTCCTTTAACGTATTGTGTCTATATTTTGGAAAAACCACTTATGAAACTATGCGGCTGAATCAGGTGTAGTTTTAGAGATTTAATTCCCAGGTATAAATCTTGTCATAACATTGTATTTCTTCTCCATTTTGATGTTATTCTTTTGTATTTACTTTTTTTGACCAGAACAACAATGTACATGAACAAGTACAATGTTAAACACACTCGGAATCATTTGATCATATGTTTTTCCACATATACGTCAATTTTAATTATAACAACCAATTTTAATAGGTCAGAGGAGCACATGGCCAACTTTATGGAGTTTTATTGTATACAGAACCAGGCAAGGAAAATTCTTCTTATGCAGCATCTCGCCATGTTGTTTAGGCAGGTTTCGAAACAGAAGCGTTGTTCCTAGACATTTAGTTGTAATTTAAGGCTATCTTCTGTATCTGTTGAATGCTTTGATTCATGTCTGCATGTCTCATTAAGCTGCTGTTTGAACTACCTGCATATATTTCGTTTACAGCTAAACTGTAAGCTATCACTTTATTGAAAGTTAATGAACGACACTGCAACATATATATATATATATATATATATATATATATATATATATTAGTGCTGGGCATCTTTTTATCTCGAGTAATTGCATAATTTTCTGCGATTAATCCCATTGTTATGCGCAAAATTAAATAATGAATTCTAAAGTAGTGTATTGCGCACAGTGAGAGATGAGGAGCTAGCTACAGAGGTCTGGTAGGCTTACTTCTTCCCAGGGACGTCACTTGGATTGAAAGACAGGGGGGCTTAAGGCCCATTTATACTCCTGCGTAGGGGTACGTGCGTAGCCTACGACATGCATTTATACTTGTGCATAGGTGTGTCCGTCATTCTGCCATTACACCCTCAAACGCTAGTCGGCAGTAGTGCTACACCGTCCACTGTGTTGACTTTTGCCGGCCGAGCAGGCTAACTTCCGGTTTAACCCGCGAAGCGTCGCTTCCCGTAGTCCCCCTCAACAAACCTGGGACGCGAGGCGGCGCTCTCGCCCACAGCCCCCCGAGAGGCTGACTGAGGTCCCCTCCCTCGTGGCGGCTCAGGCAACAGGCGCTGTTTTTCCCGCCGTCTTGGCGCTCAGGACATGCTAACCGCCAGCGAGCTCTCACCAGTCTGCCCGCCTCGAGGGGTTGCAGCTGGAAAACAAGCGGGCTCACACACCGTGGGTCGCCGGCGAGTTTTCCCTAGCGGTCCTCCGCTTCAGGGTGCCACCGGGGACCTACACATAACACCTGACCTCACCAAATGCATGGATGCAGTTCTGGCCCCACTGAAGCTCCAGGGCATCCGCATATTAAACTACATCGACGACTGGCTCATCTTGGCTCAGTCTCAGGAGTTAGTGGTTCGGCATCGAGATGTCGTCCTCGCCCACCTTCAGCGTTAGGGGCTGCGGCTCAATGCGAAGAATAGCGTGCTGACGCCAGCCCAACGGACTACGTTCCTAGGGGTGGTGTGGGACTCGACGACGATGCGGGCCCACCTGTCGCCTGCACGCGTCGGGTCCATTTTGTCCTCGGTGACCAGAGTGAAGCTAGGCTGCACCATCACTGTGAAACACTTTCAGAGAGTGTTGGGTCTCATGGTGGCAGCGTCCAGCGTAATCCCGTCTGGCCTGCTGCACATGAGAGCCCTGCAGTGGTGGTTAAAATCCAAGGGATTCTCCCCGAGGGGAAATCCGTTCCGTCTGATACGGGTTACGAGCAGGTGCCTTCGTTCCCTGTCAGTATGGAGGAAGCCTTGGTTCCTGTCCCAGGGTCCCGTGTTGGGAGCATCATGTCGCAGGACAATTATTTCGACAGACGCCTCACTCGCGGGGTGGGGCGCGGTCATGGACGGCCGCTTTGCGAGAGGCTCCTGGCAGGAGCATAATTTCTCTTGGCACATAAATTGCCTGGAAATGTTAGCGGTTTTCAGAGCTCTGAGGTGTTTTCTGCCCGCTCTCTGCGGTCGCCCCGTCCACGAGAAGGACGTACGGCCTGAAGTGGAATGTGTTTGCCACCTGGTGTGTTTGCCACCGGGCAGTGGACCCAGTTACCTGTCCAGTGACTATGGTACTGGAGTTCCTCCAGGACCGTTTCTCTGCTGGCCTTTCCCCATCCACACTCAAGGTGTATGTGGCTGCCATGGCGGCGTTCCACGCCCCTCTGAGGGATGGGCCTCTGGGGAGGCTTCCACTGGTCGTGCGCTTCCTCCGCGGAGCCAGGAGGATGAGACCCGTGACTCGTTCCAGGGTTCCCACTTGGGACCTGGCGGTGGTTCTCGAAGTGCTGGCTGAGGCCCCCATCGAACCCCTGGAGTCGGCTGAGGCCAAGCACCCGACCCTTAAGATGGCCTTTCTCCTCGCTATCACCTCTCTGAGGAGAGTGGGGGATCTCCAGGCACTTTCGGTTTCTCCTCAATGCCTGGAGTTTGCCCCGGGGAGGTTCAGAGCCATCCTGCACCCCTGTCCAGGCTATGTCCCTAAGGTTGTGTCCAGGTTTGCAGGGTCTACGGTGCTGCAGGCGTTTCATCCCCCACCTCATGTGACAGCGGAGGACGGGAGACTTGCTCTGCCTGGTCAGAGCGCTGAGTATTTACCCTCTGAGGTCCTCCCGGTGGAGGAAAGCAGACCAGTTGCTGGTGTGTTTCGGGTCCCCCAAGTCTGGGCTCCCCACTTCTAAACACATGATCAGCAACTGGATCGTTCAGACTATTTCCCTGGCCTATCAGGTGCGCGGGTTACCTTCACCTATGGCCTTAAGGGCGCACTCTACTCGAGGCATGGTGGCCTCTAGGGCCCTCCTCGTAGGGGCTTCGCTAAAGGATTTGTGTGAGGCAGCTGGCTGGGCCACTCCTCACGCTTTCATCCAGTTTTAAAGTCTGGACCTTCCCATAGTGTCGTCACCGACGCAGTGTGTCGTTCCCCTTCTCGGGGAACAAGGGTTACATACGTAACCCGAGACGTTCCCCTTCGAGGGAACTCGAACTGCGTCGGTCGACCACACCTCACCCTGCCTGGAGTACCTTGCTTCATAGCAAAGAGCTAATGTGTCCGGTGTGCCGGCGTGCTTATATACGCCTCCAGTTACGCCGTCACACGCTACCGTTTTAGCAACGCCAATAGGATTCGAGTAGTTTCATTCATGATTTCAGCCCTGCCGCGCCCAGAGGCGTTCCCATAGTGTCGTCACCGACGCAGTGTTTCGTTCCCCTTCTCGGGGAACAAGGGTTACATACGTAACCTGAGACGTTCTTCTGTAGGCTATGACTTTAATGCTATCTGTCTGTTCATGTAAATATATGATAAAATAATGCCATATCTAATTCTTCTCTCTATTAGATAAGTTGCATGTCCAAAGAATGCTATTTAATTACACTAATTATTGTTACTGCACCATTCAGAGTGTGATTTTTGCTCTGTAGTTTGGCTTGCATACAAACATACAATAAGTAATTGGAGTAACGACTACTATATGTATGGATGCATTTATGAATGATTTCTCTCATTTTATAAAATTTTAATTTAAGTATATCTGTGGGTATATGATCATGTATAGCATGTTATGCAACATCCATCACAAAATCACAATATATTTCAGTTATTATATTTGCAGTAATGTTTACTTGTCCAATAGGATGAAAGCCAACTCCGGGTCGTTTTTTATACCAAAAAAAAGCAGAGGTCAACTTAAGGATAACTTAAATGCCTTTCTGATGTTGACCTGGGATTTCACTCGACCTTGATCTGATTCTTGTTTCTGATTTCTCATTTTTCCAGAGAAAAGAGAGTCAGTTTTTGCAAGTAAACATCATAATCTTATTTTCTGGGATTTAACCCTATTTTGTTTTGGCAAGAGTTTTAAAAACTATGTGAAATATACATGTGTTTTGGTACATATTCTGCAATCTCAAAAGAAACCAGAAAGCAAACATATTTTATTAAATGCTCTGATGTAAACAAAGACAAGAGAGCAATCATACCTATTTGATCCGTATACTTGTTTGATCCCAGTTATAGTCAAAGCAAACTGTTTTCACTGAGCCATGGAACAAACTGTCCACCAGACAACAAGGTGCTGGCATGAAACAGCAGCAGACAGGTGATGCTGCCAGTTTCTTAGTAGTGCCATTTCAGTGGGGCCTGCAGACTTGAGTGACCTGTAGAAACACATACACACACACACACACACACACACACACACACACACACACAGCAGCAGCAGCAGCAGCCAGAATGATTAGTCACGGGGTCCTGTTCCCTCCCTGTGTTTATCAATTAACACTGAGAACGTGGGAAAGGGAGGCAAAAAAATCCAAGGGGATTAAAAAACAGACTGACAGCAGCACATGTTCCCCGACTCCTTCCACTCTTTGCATCAGTCCAGTGTCTCCTTCCTCTTCATCCGTTTTACTATTTTTCTTTCTCTGTCATCTCTCCATCTGTCCATCAGTACTAATCCTTCCCCACCATTCCTGTCTTTCCTTCGGCCTTTGTTGATTTCAGCCATTACTCATTACAGTGAATCTAGTATTGGAAAATAAAGTTTGTTTTGTGCAACTTTGCTGGCAGCTCAGTGAGTGATCTTACATGAGACCCTATGAAAATTGACAGAAAGTGTTACAAGCAGTCAGAAGCCATATTAGTCATGTTTCCATCAACGTATTTTTATGTGCATTTTGAAGTATTGCATTAGAAATGGGTGACGGAAACTGCAAAATTTGAAAACTTTCACAAAAACGTTTTTACATTCACTTGTGGTGTTTTTTGCCTTTTTATCGAAAAAAGTTAATGCACTAAATGGGAGATGGAAACACTTTTGCCGAATAAGTTCTGATGTAGCGAAGATTTAACTCACATGACTGTTCCCACTGACCTCTCTCCATTTTTCTCAGATCCATGGTCCGGTTTGTAACCTCTACTTCTTGTTTATTATAGTCATGCGTAATGTCAACATCTGATGAAACTACGCTTTGCATAGCCTAGTTTATTCGCTCCAAACCAGTTGATGGAAATGCACCTAATTTGAACATTCTTTTTGGCATGGTTTAGTCAAGCTGTGGTCCAGTAATAAAATAAAATAACTTTGCACTGTATTCGATGACATCAGGGTTGGATGCAAATAATCTACTAAAGTGGGCATGAATATTTATAAATAAATATATTTCATATATATATAATATATAATGTAAATGTAATAATTATTATACATTTTATTTAATGGCGCCTTTCATGGCGGTTACTGTACATCATAAATAATCAGTAATAAAAATGTGTATAAACAATGGACATGTGTATATACAAAGTATATACAATAAAACATAAAATAAACAATAAAGAATTAATAATAAAACATCAACAAACAACACAACATAAAAATCAATATTGCAGTATAGAAGTGAATGAGCCATCTTAAAAAGATGGGGTTTAAGAGCAGTTTTAAATGATGTAATAGAGTATGTGGATGAGAGTGTGTGTTGATGTACTTATCTAAACCCTGCAAATGAGGTTAAAACTAAGATAAGAGGAAATATATTTGGAGCACTGAGGGGATCTCCAAACATGAGGTACTTTCGGAGGCTTGAAATTGCACCTGGACAATTAAAATCAAAAGAATATGACCATAAATGCATGCTCTTAGCACAGTTACAGCCATGCTAGCCAGGCTATACTTTGAGCTAAATGCTTACATCAGCGTTCTAACGTTCAAAGTGACAAAGCTAACACGCTGATTTCAGTAGGTACCATGTTTACCATGTTCACCATTTTAGTTTGGCCTGCTAACATTTGATAACTGGCTGATTGCAAAGATACTTTTTGTATTATTTATAAATCAAAGTATGTATAATTTGAAATATTGACCTGATGATAAGTCTAGATCTTAAGCAAAGTTATTTCAGTTCATGCTTTAGGGACCTTGAATTCTCATAACAAATTCCCATGCAGTCCGTCCAAAGACTGTCAGGATACTTTGCTCTGACCCAAAAAGGTAGACTTGTGGTCACACTACAAGAAAATTCAAGCTATCACTAAAGTAATTTGGATTCATCCGCTACAGGAATTGAATGTATGTAGCAAATTTTATGGCAATCAAAGTAGTTGTTGAGATATTTCAGTCCAAAGTGACCAAAAAATTCCCTATAGCTAAAAAATACAAGTCCTGGAACTCATATTTGCAAGGGGGGCTTGAGGGCTAACATTAGCCGTCATCATGGTAAATACAAAACCTTGCTGTCCCTAGATGTTTTGTCTTCCTAGATTTGACAGGAGTTTCTCAACTTTTGCAAACCAAAAAACTCTTGAAAACATCAAGTGACCATCAGCTCGCCCAGACAGCCCACTATGGGAAACAATTTCAGCCCATTATGGAACAGAATAACATATCCATGTTTACGTTTCAAATACCCCACTTTGGGCTCGACTGAGCTAAGTCTGTGGGAGAGGAATGTGTAGCGGTATGAGCATTACTGTTGTTGCCAGTCAGCCATTTTGGATCCACAAGGCCCCACACGGTGCCAGCTGTTTCTTCAAGCCCAACTAAGCTCTCGTTATTGGAGCTAATTTGACCCATGGAGGGCCAACTGAGACCAAGCAGGGGAGTCGGGCTTAGATCACTGGAGCAAACCATGGGCCAATAGTGAGAGCGGAGGCTGTAGGAAACCCTGAATCTCTCTTTTTCATTCTTTACCTTTCTTTCTTTTCCCACTTCCTGTCTTTCTTTCTTTCTTTCTTTCTTCCTCTCGTGTCCTTTCTTTAATTATTTATCCCTTCTTCTTTCTTTCTTGACATTTTGGTGTTAAATAAGTTCCTTATGAATTCCCTTATAATTTATATATTATTATTGATTGCATATTTTTCTTTTCTCTATCCCAAAACAATTTACTCTGTTGTTAATTTCATCAATGAAGTTTCATATTATCATGTCGTACATCAATCAGTTTCTTGTGTTTCTAGAAATGTGCCTTGGCTCTATACCTCTCCTTTCATCTTCCCTTCTTATTCTCTCCTTCTCATGAGTAACGCCAGTAGTCTAGCAGCCAGCAAACATGTGTTGGTCCAGAGGATAACGGTGGCTCAGAGGCCTGTTGTCCTGGTTGCTGGTGTCAGGGAGATGGAGGGTCATGCATACTGATGCTGTTTGAACTTCTCCTAAAGTGATTATTTATGCACAGCCAGACTCGCTTGGCCGAGCCAGGATTAACTTCATGAAAATGCAAAAGGGCATGTAGACAGACACACACGAATAAATGTATACACACACACACACACACACACACACACACACACACACACACACACACAGTGGCGTGCTTTCATGGCCCAGTGCCTAGATTTCCCCCAGAGTCCCAGCCTCAGTGGTTTGAGGACAGCGCACTGCTAAACCCCCACGGGGCCTTCACATTAACGTCTCCATGGAGATGCTAAAGAGATTAGCACACTATGCGCTTGTGTGTACGTGTGAGTGTGTGTTGGCTATATGTCATAGACTGTAAGAATGGACGTAGTGTCCATGACATCACCCATAGGTTTCTGAAGAACCGCTGCGAAGCTCAATGTGGATGGCTCCCGGCGGCTCTGGCAGTCGCCATCTTGAGAGTGCCTTACTGTGGCTAAACTAAAAATGGGCAACGAGGTGGATCTGAGGTGGACCGAATAAAGCCACCTCCAGTCTAGCCACCTGGGAGGGCACCCACCTGTCACTCAAAGCAGCTATGTCCTTAATTATGCATGATTTAAAGCCTTATTATCATATAAACAGGTGTGTTATATAAAATACTGTTGTCATGAATGGGGAAATTAGCTATAGAGACCTACACCGTTTTAATCAGTCTGTAAACATGTTTATTTCTGCTGTAAAGTTGGGCCTTTTAATTTGGAGGTCTATGAAGATAGTTTTTGGCACTTCCGCATTGGCTTCATTTTTCAGCCCCAGAGGTTGCCGCTTGGTGTATGTGTGTCACCCATGATGAGAGTGGTGGCAACCCCGTATATTTAAACTTTAACCCAATCACTTTTTCTGCTATCAATCAGCAGGTTGTGCTGATTGAAGAAAGGATCTGACAGAAATTATGTCTTCAAAACATGCCTTTTCCCGAAAACAATGTCTCGCTAACTAATGACAGGCATGTAACCTCTGATCTATCTATCCATCCTTTCATCCATTTGTTTATGGGGCCCTGTATACCTGAGTTTGTGACAATATCAAAAAATAAAGGTAGATTCCCACTATTAAAGAGGTGGTATTATGCTCATTTTCAGGTTCAAAATCTTATTTAGGGGTTGTACCAGAGCAGGTTTACATGGTTTCATTTTCCAAAAATACCATATTTTTGTCATACTTGCTGCAGGTCCACTTTTCACCCTGTGTTGAAGGCTTCGTTTTAGCTATGAAGTGATACATCTGGTCTCTAAATGATCTTTGTTGGGAGTTGCACATGCGCAGTTCCTAGTTAAGGACTACTAGCTAATCAGAAGTAGAGAAGGGCGTGTCAGCGAAAAGACGGTAAACAGCTTTGATCCAGCTGTAGGCTACATGTTGCAGACCAGGTTGGCAATTTGGACTGGAGAGTTTCAGAGTGGTGAGTTATTAATCTGTAACAAAAGTATCTTTCATCCATAAAGTTTTAACTGACCTCTGTCTCTACATCACAATAACAACTTCACTTGTCCATTGACTGCTTGGAGGTTAGCTAGTGTTTGGAAGGGAGAGGAGAGGTGTGCTGCAGCTCAGTAAGGGCGTGTCGGACTGGGTTCTTGATTTCCAACAAATGGAAATTCACACAGCTGCTACCCCCGAATCAATATGCCTCCTTCGAATACCATGCTGTCTTTGTGTCCGCTCCAGTAAAGGTCTCTGTGATTGTCATATACCGTCCACCAGGACAATTGGGTAATTTTGTGGAGGAGCTAGACACACTGCTGTCTTCAATCCCAGAGCATGACTGTCCCCTACTTGTCCTCGGTGACATGAACATTCACTTAGACAATTCAGACTCAGCAGATTTCCTGTCTCTGATTCAGTCCTTTGATCTAACACGGGTTCTCAGCCCCCCGACCCACAAAGCTGGCAAGGTGCCTAACAGTCACACCTCTCCATGTGTCTGACCACTATTTCATTCAGTTCACGGTATGGCTACAGGAAAAGCCCATTCTTCCAACACCATTGGACTCACACCACCGCAACCTCCGCAAACCTGTCTCCCGCTCACTTTGCCTCAGTGGTAGCTTCCGCTCTACCTTCCCTCAACACATTTTCGTCACTTGAGATCAATGATGCCACACAATCTCTGTGCTCTACACTAAGCTCGTGCCTGGATAGCCTGTGTCCTCTATCCACTAAGCCTGCTCGCCCAAACCAGTCCCCCGTGGCTAACTGATACCATCCGTGGGCTCTGTACTGATCTCAGAGCGGCTGAAAGAAAATGGCGAAAAAACCAAAGACCCCGCCAACCTTAAGGGCTACCAATTGCTCCTATCCTCCTTCTCAACAAGCATCAATGCTGCCAAAACTGCGTTCTATAATAACAGAATTAGCAGTGCCACTGACTCAAGGAAATTATTTTCCACTTTTAAAGCGCTACTAAATCCTCCTCCAACACCACACACAAACTTGTCTCCTCCAACACCACACACAAACTTGTCTGCCTTCTTCACAGGCAAAGTGGCGGCTATAACTAGCCAATTCTCTGAAACATTCAAACTCAACCATTGTAGCAGTCCTACTACATCTTTTCCTCTGCCCTCCCAGGTCAGTGGTTCTTCACTCTCCTCGTTTACTCCTCTCACAGAGAGGGAAGTATCAGAACTCTTGACCCGTAGCTGTCCAACTACATGCCCACTGGACCCGATTCCTACGAATCTCCTCATATCTCCTACCGTGGTCCCGACAATCACTCATGTGATAAATACTTCTCTGGCTTCAGGAACCTTCCCGACCACTTTCAAAAGGGCCCGGGTTACACCCTTGCTCAAAAAGCCCTCACTTGACCCATCTCAAGTTGAGAACTATCGACCAGTGTCTCTTCTACCATTTTTATCCAAAACTATTGAACGGGCAGTATTCAAACAGGTCTCAGAATTCCTCTCACGGAATGACCTCTAATGAAATGGCTCTTCTGTCTGTAACAGAAGCCCTAAGGTCAGCAAAAGCTGCAGCCCAATCCTCGCTTCTTATCCTGTTTGACCTATCAGCTGCCTTTGACACAGTCAACCACAGGATCGTGCTATCCGCTCTCTCAGCATTGGGCATCTCGCCACCTCACTGGGGCCGATCATTTGCTCGCACGGCTTCTCTTACCACTGCTACGCAGATGATACGCAACTCTACCTATCCTTCCCGCCAGGCGATCCCACCGTCTCGCCGCGGATCACGGACTGTCTCTTGGACATATCTGCATGGATGAAGGCTTGCCACCTTCAACTAAACCTCTCTAAGACTGAACTCTTGGTCATTCCAGCCAAGCAATCTATCCACCATAACATCAAACTACAAATTGACTCCTCAACCATCACTCCAACCAAGGTGGTGAGAAACTTGGGTGTCATGATTGATGACCAGCTGTCCTTTTCAGACCATGTTGCTGCTGTCTCTCGGTCATGCCGCTTTGCTCTATACAACATAAGGAGAATCAGGCCCTACCTCACTCAGTACGCCACCCAGCTTCTGGTACAGGCCGAGTTATCTCTCGACTATTGCAATGCCCTCCTAGCAGGTCTTCCAGCTTGTGCAGTGAAACCCTTACAAATAGTTCAGAACACAGCAGCACGTCTGGTTTTTGATCAGCCCAAAAAGACTCATGTCACTCCATTATTCAGTGACCTCCACTGGCTCCCCGTGGCCTCCAGAATCAAATTCAAGTCACTAATGCTTGCATACACAGTGACTACTGGGTCTGCACCTATCTACCTAAACTCCATAATACAAACTTACGTTCCTTCTCGGACACTACGCACCTCCAACGAACGCCGCCTGGCTCTGCCATCCCTTCACACAAAGCAATCCCAGTCCTGGCTATTCTCATCTGTGACACCACGATGGTGGAATGAACTACCACACACCATCAGAGCAGGGGCATCCCTCTCTAACTTCAAGAAGCTCTTGAAAACTCATCTCCGAGAACACTTTCTCTTATAACACTCCTAACCTCTAACATGCACATCCTGTGCTCTTCTTCTTCTATCCCCTACAATGATCTTGTATTGATTACACTTTTTTGTTTTGATTGCACTTTTGTTAACTCTTACTTCCTTCCCTAGGTATTTACCCCATTGATGTGATATGTACTATGAGCTCTTACTAGTACTTATTGCTGCTCTTACTAGTATGTACTGTCAGTTGTGTCAGTCATACAGATGCTTGTATGTTGTTCCTCAAATGTAAGTCGCTTTGGTGTCTGCCAAATAAGTAAATGTAAATGTAAATGTAAATGTAATGTAGTCGCTCAGCGAGCATTATGACACGTATTTTCATGTCACCAGAAAGGGAAGTAAAGGCTGGACTACAAACGAGCTGTTTTCAGGCAGTTCAGAGCAGTGTTTTCTGTGGGAGATGGGAACTCCCTTTGGGGTGGACTTTGGGCTTTTTCACTTTGCAAACCTAGTACATGCACAAAAAAGATATATAACTCAATAAAGGAGAGGGAAAAAGCCAAAAAACATAATACCACCTCTTTAACCCATGCTGAAAATGCATGCTCATGGGACCAGTTTGCCCTCAGAGCTTTCTGCCAGAAAGCCTTTCTTGGTTAGGTTTAGGCACCAAAGCTACTTGATCATGTTCAGGAAAAAACAAAGGCGGAATGCCTTTCCCCAAGAAAGCCCTGATGGCAAACTTCTCCCATGTGCATGTTCATAAATCTATAGTGTTGCGGAGAATAAATTGGTTAACACCATGAGGCAAAACGGCAAACAGAAGTAAACTGACTAATGACAGAGCTGTACACTGTCAGTCAGAACAATGCTTTTAGTCCTCAGAAATAGAAATACTGACCTACCTAAAATGAGTTTCCTTTGCCGTGAGCCCTGACATCCAGAAGTAGCTCCACGTAGTAATGACCCAACGTTCAAGACAAAATAAGCCAGTCAAGATGGTTCGAGCATCTGATAGGCATACCTCCTGGCTTTCCAGGCATGTCAGACTGGGAGAACACCCCAGAGCAGACCTGAACATGCTGGCCTATGAACGCCCTAGGTGTCCCAGAAAGAGCTGGAGGATGTGATATTGTATCATAGTCTGTATAAAAGAAGTGGATGTAGTCATCGTGCGGTCACCCATTTTGTGGGACCATAATTTACAAAATGAACATCATGCTGTATTGAAGACTTGAAGCTAACGACTGAAACCATAAACACATTATGAAAGTCAGGTAATAAATAGAGGTGAGAAGTAGGGTAATTTTACCAATATTTCTAATGGAACTGGACATTTTTTTGCAACCAGAATAGTTGCCCCCTGCTGGCCGTTAGAGAGTATGCAGTTTTAACTTACTTCCACATTCAGACCTGGAGGTTTCCACTTGTGTTGTACGTTGCCATATTTTTTCTCCTTAGCTCAGTTATCCCAGTAAAATAATGGCTCAAGTTACATTTGTTCCTATCACTGATTAATGTTGCATAACAGAGATTAAACAAACAGGTGCTTGACAGTGATGTCACCTTATGAATATGTTGTTCTCATTCTGCTGCTGCCATAAATTAATTTGTGCAATTTTTCTGCATTTCTGACTTAATTAGGAGCCTTCAGAAAGACAGTAAAGGTAGTAAAGCATAAAGACAAGAAAATATTTTTAAACACTTCCCCCACCACACCTCCCTCCTGTCAGCCTCATGCTCTGTCTCTTACACCCAGTACCTCATGTCCTCTGCAAACAAAACATCCTGAACATATCAGCTCTACCCAGCTCAGTCTTCTTTTTCTGCTTGCCTCTGTCTCTCCAGAGGGTGTAAGGGCAACAATCACATCCTCTTTGAAGTATCAGACGGTGTTTTGTAATATGGCAATGAAGAAAGGTCAGGACTGTACAAGCACATTATAAGCCTTGGGTAAAACAGGCAGCAAAGCTCATGAGTTAGAAGCAAGCCAAGTTATTATGGTAACCCCAGAGAGGCCTTCCTCCCACCACTCCCCTCCCAGCCCACCTCAGGGTGCTTTGAAATGAGAGAGGGAGGGTGAGCGTAGATAAACAAGAAATGAAGAGGAAGAGCAAGAATGGAGGGCGGTGTGGGGGGGTTGGGGGGCAGAAACAGCATGCAGCATCCCAGTGTTTAAGAGGTCTCCCACTTCCCCTTGGACAATGAAAACACACTGATAAGGAAAAGGAGGGAGGGAACAAGACTGTCTTCTTCCTGTGTGCTGCTGAGAAGTTTGGGATGGAGAGAAGAGAAGAGAAATAGGATAATAGACAAAATGAAAGAGAACTGGAGACAAGATCATAGCTCAGGAGAGTAGAACAGACAAGTGCAAAGAGTGCAAGAGGAGAAATGAGAGGTGTAACAAAGAAAGCTGAAGACAATGAAAAGAAAAAGAAGAGAAAAGAAAGAAGGTTTTGAAGTTTGAAGGCTACTTGAAAAAAAAAGTCAGATTCTGGTCAGTTTGGACCAAATGTGTAATTACTTTTTTCAGGTTTTGTAATCATTTGCATGAGTAAACAAAAAGACAAGAGATGATAAAACAAGGACAGACACTAGATAAGATGAGAGAGAAAGGAGAGGAGAAGAAGAAAAGATAAAACTCCTCTGAACAGTCATACAGAGGAGGAGGAGGTGGAGGAGGATTTGTTGTTTTCTTTCCTGTGTGTTGATAAAGCAGGACAGGAAGGAAGCATCCCAGTGAAGACCAGTAAACACCACTCACTGTGCCAGAGCCATTACCGCTGCATTGTTCTCCATCAGCCT
The DNA here is from genome assembly GCF_021292245.1 of Micropterus dolomieu. Classification (NCBI taxonomy): domain Eukaryota; kingdom Metazoa; phylum Chordata; class Actinopteri; order Centrarchiformes; family Centrarchidae; genus Micropterus; species Micropterus dolomieu. Next base: position 4,395,110 of record NC_060164.1, on the reverse strand, counting down.
CTGTTACTGGCTCCCGTCTTCATTATCTCACTGCTATTGTCTCAGGACCCTTAGGTGATGAGCCCAACGACCTGATGACACCCATGGACGCAAACACAGACACACGTATACACTGAGAGACAAAGGTGACAGACTGAACATAGATAGAATAGTAATGACCGTGATATGTGTGTCACTGTGTGTGTCTGCTTACCACCCTTGGTTCAGCTACAGTAAAAAGGCCAAAACAGGACAGATGGCCACTGCCAAGTCATTCTTCTTCTGGTGTATATCTTTCTTTCTTTAACTCTCCTGTATTTGTTCCCATCACCTCTTTAAATCCTTTCAACCTCTAACCAAGTGGCCAAACTACATCTGCCTCCTCAAGTCCTCCTCTAAGGCCAATGTAGAATTTGTGCATGTTTTTCTCTCCATTTTGGTCCTTCATTTACACTAAAGTTGTTGTTTTTTTCAGCCACCACAAACCAACATTTTAAAAACTGATCTCCAAACAAGATAAATCAGAAAAGGCTAATCCAGTTGTAGTGTTGATGGGAAAATGTTTTCAAAAATGCACAGTTATGGCCAACATACTTAAAGCTTTTAATCGACATTTGGTTATTAACAATGTCTGAAATGACTATGTGTAATGTGAACACTGTGGAGCATTTAGCTGCTAAAGAGACATAACTATTATTTTATATTTCATATCTTCTTGTCAATTGTATATTTTATATTTATGATTCTTGACTTGCAGTAGTTGCTCTCTCTTTATCTGTCTTAAATTTTACTACCTACTATGTTCATTGTTAAGCACCAAGACACCAAAGCAAATTCTTTGTATGTGTAAACCTACTTGGCAGTGGATGATTCTGATATTTCCCTAAAAGGATGGTGGAGACAAAAACAGAGCTAAAAATAAAGTGGCCAGAAATACAATTTTCACATGAATTCTAATGTTGTGCTGTGTCTGCTGGATGTGTAAATGACCCACTGTTTGCTAATACGTTCGCCACAACAACTTTATAAGGTCACAGTATGTCAATGTGTTTGCAGCTTGTTGTGTTGCCCTCAAATGCTCCCCAAGTAATGTAGGTTTAAACTTTGAAACAGTGTGATGACACAAAATGTATTTGTCTTTTCAACGTCCCGGTGATTGCTTATTTTATGTTAAAATGAATTTAAAGAAATAAAACAATGAAAGTCTTCCTGTTTTGTTTTATTTGATTACTCTGGGCAGCAGTGGCTCCAGTGGTAAAGCAGGCTGGGCATTTATCGTATGGTTTGTGGTTTGATCTTCTGCTTCCTGTGTCCTTGAGCAAACCACTGAACCCCAAATTCCACTTGTGGATCTCTGCCTCATCATTTATTTTCTTCTACTGGAACACCTCATTGTTCATTATCACAAATATAGTGCATAGATGGGACAAACAATATTACACAGGAATTTATGACATTATGTACTGTATAAGTGAAATAACATTTGAGCAACTTGAAGCTCAAGGCGGCAGTCAAAAACTCAAGCAGATTGCATTGAAAATGTTGAAAGTACAGAATATTCGGTGTACATGTGCAGAGACAGATGTGAAACAAGCACAGAATGTGAAAATGACAGGAGTGTGTTTGAGGGTAATATTCGGTGTCAGTGTGTGAGTCAGTCCATGCAGTGACTTAATGTGTACCAAACACAGACTGGTCATGCCATGTGCCTTTTAGCAAGCAAACAGCGCGCCATTAGTTTCTGTGGCCTAAATCAAAACCACTGCTTGTCACAATATCCCGCTGTTTTAGTGCACTCTCACATGGCTTTTCTTTACTCGTTCAGTTTGTGGCTGACAATGTTTGACTGTTTAAAATTGCCCTCATTTTTTTTTTTTTTGAGGGAAACTTTGAGCCCCCTTCAGAGAGCCTTTGAGATGAAGCCATTTGGACAGCAAGTCGAGAGAACCAGAACTGTTTTTAAAGCTCTTTTCTCATCCCCTCTACTCCTCTCTTTTTCTCACTATATCCTTCTTTCCGCCTGAGAGTGAGTGGACTGGACAGGAGGAGAGGGAGTTGGGTTGTGATGTTTTCCGTGCAGCCATAAATAAGTCCATCCCTGCTCATTCTTTATGGAATCCAGAGCCTCTTTATCCCTTCCATGTGTTCCCTATGAGCCAGGGCCCTGACCTTTGACCTCTGGGCCCTTGACTCCGGTTATCTCAGGGCCAAGACAGACAGTGTGTGTGAATGTGTATGTGTGGATATGTGTTGGCGGGTGGCGTTGATCAGGGGTTGATTATCTCATGACCCCATTCCCCCTCCCTGCATTACATTACCACCCGTCTTCATTTCACAGGCTATAAAACACACACAAACTCAGACACACACCAGGTGGAGTAGTTCAACTGTCACCTCCAGGCCAGTCTGACCTCAGCCATTTCACAGATATCTCTTCTAGGGTTCTTTCATGCACACACACACACACACACACACACACACACACACACACACACACACACACACACACACACACACACACACACACACACAGACACACAGTTGGGCACAAAGTTGTGTTGCCATCACTTCAGAGGACATTACATTGACTTACATATTCATTCCCTTTACCCTAACCATAACCACTACTTGCTTAAACCTAACCTTACCATAATTCCCAGTGGTTCTTAAACCAGGTGAACTGCATGAATGATTCATACGGTGAGATAGACAAACAAAAGTGCTCTGAATCTAGCAAGGCTGTTGCGAGTGTGGGCGTGACAGGAAAAGTTTGAGAGCCACTGTCCTTACCTTAAACCAAATCTTTACCCTAAAGTGACTGCGTAAACAGTTCATGCCCCCAGGGCGAGATAGTGTGGCAATCCTGTCACATTTGCTACAAAAACATCCATTCTATGTGAATAAAAAAAAGTCATCACACTGGCACATGTATAAAAAAAAAAATTCTCTTTATGTTTGTGTGTGTCTGTCTAGTTATAGTCAATCTGGAGTTCAAAAGGCTGCACATTTTACTTCACGTGATTCACACAACAGTCTGGTCATCTTACTTTGGCATCATTGTGCAAACTGTGTCAAAATGTCAAAAGAGGTTTATCATGTTCTGCCTGCTGTAAATGAAAACGTGGTCTATATTTCAGTGATAGTGATAGCAAGAGGCTTTATTTCATGTTACCAAAAAGAAGAAGCAGAGGATATTCACTTCTAAGTCATATATTACCGAACACATTCATAACATACGTAACATTGTTTGTGTGTGAATGTTTATATGATTTTTACTTACAGTACATGTGGACAACATCCATCCGTCCATCCATCGTCAACCGCTTATCCTGCATACAGGGTCGTGGGGGGCTGAATCCAATTCCAGCTGACATTGGGAGAAAGGCGGGGTACACCCAGGACAGGTCGCCAGACCCTCGCAGGGCTTATTGACAACATGAACCCATTAAATCTTTCAAAGTTCACTGCCAATTCTTCTTATCCAAATGTGTGTGTATATATATATATATATATATATATATATACACTCACCTAAAGGATTATTAGGAACACCTGTTAAATTTCTCATTAATGCAATTATCTAATCAACCAATCACATGGCAGTTGCTTCAATGCATTTAGGGGTGTGGTCCTGGTCAAGACAATCTCCTGAACTCCAAACTGAATGTCAGAATGGGAAAGAAAGGTGATTTAAGCAATTTTGAGCGTGGCATGGTTGTTGGTGCCAGACGGGCCGGTCTGAGTATTTCACAATCTGCTCAGTTACTGGGATTTTCACGCACAACCATTTCTAGGGTTTACAAAGAATGGTGTGAAAAGGGAAAAACATCCAGGATGCGGCAAACCACAAGAGAGCAGAATGCCTTGTTGATGCTAGAGGTCAGAGGAGAATGGGCCGACTGATTCAAGCTGATAGAAGAGCAACTTTGACTGAAATAACCACTCGTTACAACCGAGGTATGCGGCAAAGCATTTGTGAAGAAAAATGTTGCCTGGTCTGATGAGTCTCGATTTCTGTTGAGACATTCAGATGGTAGAGTCAGAATTTGGCGTAAACAGAATGAGAACATGGATCCATCATGCCTTGTTACCACTGTGCAGGCTGGTGGTGGTGGTGTAATGGTATGGGGGATGTTTTCTTGGCACACTTTAGGCCCCTTAGTGCCAATTGGGCATCGTTTAAATGCCACGGCCTACCTGAGCATTGTTTCTGACCATGTCCATCCCTTTATGGCCACCATGTACCCATCCTCTGATGGCTACTTCCAGCAGGATAATGCACCATGTCACAAAGCTCGAATCATTTCAAATTGGTTTCTTGAACATGACAATGAGTTCACTGTACTAAAATGGCCCCCACAGTCACCAGATCTCAACCCAATAGAGCATCTTTGGGATGTGGTGGAACGGGAGCTTCGCGCCCTGGATGTGCATCCCACAAATCTCCATCAACTGCAAGATGCTATCCTATCAATATGGGCCAACATTTCTAAAGAATGCTTTCAGCACCTTGTTGAATCAATGCCACGTAGAATTAAGGCAGTTCTGAAGGCGAAAGGGGGTCAAACACAGTATTAGTATGGTGTTCCTAATAATCCTTTAGGTGAGTGTAGTTCACTTATAGTTAATGGGGCTAAAACATGCATGACTGCTAATGTTCTAAATAAGCAATGTAAAACATAGAGCTAAAGCATTATACACAAAACAACAATTAGTCAATTAAATGATTAGTCAATGAACAGAAAAAACTATTTCTATAATTGATTGTCACTCAGTTCTATTTCATCTTCTCAAATGTCATTTTCTCTGTCATATGTGACAGTAAACTGAATAGAGGTAGGGATTTTGGACTATTGGTTAGATAAACCAATGACCTTGAGCTCTGGGAAATTATAAAGGGCATTTTTCACTATTTTATGACATTTCATAGACAATCAGGCTAAATAGAGGAAGCTTAAAATCCAGAGCACAACACAGATAGCCGATAATTAAAATAATTAATTAATGACTTGATTAAATCAAGTAACACTACAATGAACTTTGTGTTTCAATGAATATGCAGAGTGAAAATTACAGTGTGGCCCCAGCATGTATTTTGCCCAAAAGACTAGCATTAGGAAGGAAAAGCAGACCTTAGAGGCGCCACCGCACCAGAACACACAGAAAACACAGAAAACACCACATGAAGTTCAAAGACATCCCACTCACCCTCAGCATGAGCTGCTGGGGACTCACCATCCACATTGTAAACCTTGAGGCCGGCCAGGTGCTTGGCAGCGCGGGACTTGGAGGCGGAAAGCAACGCAGGGTTATGGACTGGGAAGTCACAGTAGTAGTGTTCTATGATGGCCAGAGCCGCCCGCTGAATGCTAGAGAGGAAAAGACAGAAGAATTAGCCATGAGAAATATTTTAGTTAAAATCCAGGTAGCTCTACGTCAATGTGAGAGGTTGAGCTCTAAAATGGAGATATAACGTGAGAAACATTAGCCATGGGACGTTTTTCAACTTGTAATACCAAATACCAGGAAATCCCTGCAGTAATTCTACAACCCTTCATGCTGAATACAGAGGAACAGTAAAGAAGCTAGAAGAGGGCAAACAGATTTTATAGGCTTTCTTTGAACGCTTGCTAAGACTGAAAAAATCCTTCGCATATTTCCTGAGGATAGCAAATATCATCTGCTGAGTGGCAGCAATTTGGAGAGAAACACTTGTGAAAATGTGAATTCATCAAAAACATGTACAGAATAAGCAACAGAAACGTGTCACAATAAAATAAAACAACTTGCATATCAACTCAAAAACAAAACAATACAATCCAGAAAAAGACGTGTCTCTGTTTCGTTTTTACCGGTTCTTGATTATGGTGATCTGTTGTGTATATATATATATATATATATATACATACACACACACCAGGAAAAATATATATATATATACACACACACACACACACGATAGTGCATATCACAGTCCATTTGTTACAAACTCACTCATCATTGTATGCTTTACCCTAGACTCAATCACTGGTACTTGTTCATTTATAAAGCCATTCTGGGTGAACTCCAATCATATATTAGCACATTGATTGCACGTGACTGTCGCCATCGTTTGAGATCACAAGATGTGGTCTTGTGGTCTGTTCCAGGTGTACAGACAGAAGTGGGAAAGAAAGCTTTTATTTGCTCTACTCCCCTCACCTGGAACGGCCTTCAAAAACACTTGGAATTAAAGCTGCAAGCAGCGTTGGGCGGGCCCTCGCACTTGTAGCGCGTCCGCGCGTGAGCCGGCCGAGTTGCATATTCTGGAGCTCTGCCGGTGCGGCTGTGAATTTCCTACGCGGTTCCGACGCCGCATGAAGGTGTTATATGTCACTTCCTGTGTCCCCTATGTGGAGCTACATAGCACTTGCCGCTATGAATATAAATCGGTATTGACGTGTAGATGTCTGCGGGGTGGGAGAGTTAACAAGCACGTAAAGTTTGTTTCAGATGTGAGCATGTACACTGAACAATAATGTACCCAAACAATAAAATAAATTCCTTTTATATTTCCCTGCCTTGTTGTTTATGTGTACATACAGAGGAAGAATGTGAGAACAGCACACATTTCATCTTTACTGTGTGTTAGAGCATGGGAGAACAG